>NC_139990.1:53489349-53651849 GCF_964263955.1 Coregonus lavaretus | reverse complement strand
TGCCTGTGTCTGCAGGTATACATTTACATTTACATTTTAGTCATTTAGCAGACGCTCTTATCCAGAGCGACTTACAGACGAGGAGATGTACAAAGGCATGTCTATTGGTATGTTATGCAGATCAAATGTACCATTGTAGTGTATTGACATTATGATGGTCTTAAATGTTTTTTTAAGTGGAACTGAAAGAATGTTGATTTTGGTATCAAGAGGGAAGGTTTTAGTGTAGCGCCACATACAACAGACAGGAAGTGTGTTGTAGACACGGGGATTGGACAGTAGAGGGAGCCACCCACATCTTGGGAGGTTATATATAAGGGGGGAACAACGACGGAGGGGCAGAAAGCATTAAGATTCATTTGGGACTGCTTCTCCGGATCTCCGCGGGTCTGTTAACTTATGCTGTAACCTCGTGGTATTAATAAAAGCCTCTAAAACACGATACAGCTTAAGTGGATTCTTTGATCGACAGCAATACCCACCAGCATTCGACGCGATACCACACCATCCTCCTCCCTTACCTCTTCAATGAAAATCCCATAGGCCTCTACATTATGGACAAGGTACAGTGGGGAAAAAAAGTATTTAGTCAGCCACCAATTGTGCAAGTTCTCCCACTTAAAAAGATGAGAGAGGCCTGTAATTTTCATCATAGGTACACGTCAACTATGACAGACAAATTGAGGAAAAAAAATCAAGAAAATCACATTGTAGGATTTTTAATGAATTTATTTGCAAATTATGGTGGAAAATAAGTATTTGGTCACCTACAAACAAGCAAGATTTCTGGCTCTCACAGACCTGTAACTTCTTCTTTAAGAGGCTCCTCTGTCCTCCACTCGTTACCTGTATTAATGGCACCTGTTTGAACTTGTTATCAGTATAAAAGACACCTGTCCACAACCTCAAACACACTCCAAACTCCACTATGGCCAAGACCAAAGAGCTGTCAAAGGACACCAGAAACAAAATTGTAGACCTGCACCAGGCTGGGAAGACTGAATCTGCAATAGGTAAGCAGCTTGGTTTGAAGAAATCAACTGTGGGAGCAATTATTAGGAAATGGAAGACATACAAGACCACTGATAATCTCCCTCGATCTGGGGCTCAACGCAAGATCTCACCCCGTGGGGTCAAAATGATCACAAGAACGGTGAGCAAAAATCCCAGAACCACACGGGGGGACCTAGTGAATGACCTGCAGAGAGCTGGGACCAAAGTAACAAAGCCTACCATCAGTAACACACTACGCCGCCAGGGACTCAAATCCTGCAGTGCCAGACGTGTCCCCCTGCTTAAGCCAGTACATGTCCAGGCCCGTCTGAAGTTTGCTAGAGTGAATTTGGATGATCCAGAAGAGGATTGGGAGAATGTCATATGGTCAGATGAAACCAAAATAGAACTTTTTGGTAAAAACTCAACTCGTCGTGTTTGGAGGACAAAGAATGCTGAGTTGAATCCAAAGAACACCATACCTACTGTGAAGCATGGGGGTGGAAACATCATGCTTTGGGGTTGTTTTTCTGCAAAGGGACCAGGACGACTGATCCGTGTAAAGGAAAGAATGAATGGGGCCATGTATCGTGAGATTTTGAGTGAAAACCTCCTTCCATCAGCAAGGGCATTGAAGATGAAACGTGGCTGGGTCTTTCAGCATGACAATGATCCCAAACACACCGCCCGGGCAACGAAGGAGTGGCTTCGTAAGAAGCATTTCAAGGTCCTGTAGTGGCCTACCCAGTCTCCAGATCTCAACCCCATAGAAAATCTTTGGAGGGAGTTGAAAGTCGGTGTTGCCCAGCGACAGCCCCAAAACATCACTGCTCTAGAGGAGATCTGCATGGAGGAATGGGCCAAAATACCAGCAACAGTGTGTGAAAACCTTGTGAAGACTTACAGAAAACGTTTGACCTGTGTCATTGCCAACAAAGGGTATATAACAAAGTATTGAGAAACTTTTGTTATTGACCAAATACTTATTTTCCACCATAATTTGCAAATAAATTCATAAAAAATCCTACAATGTGATGTTCTGGATTTTTTTTCCTCATTTTGTCTGTCATAGTTGACGTGTACCTATGATGAAAATTACAGGCCTCTCTCATCTTTTTAAGTGGGAGAACATGCACAATTGGTGGCTGACTAAATACTTTTTCCCCCCACTGTATGTCTATGAAAACCATTATCAAAACAGTTTATTTCATTCACATTTACCACAAACACCAAGGTATGAATACTGTCGTGTGCATGTTTTGTTAATCATCTATATAATTACTATTTTTTGGATTCACAGACGTCACCCTCACTACACCTCTAAATATAAAAGGAAACCTGTTTGATCACCATGCACTGCAAAATCATTCTGGCTATGGATACGGAGAACATCAACCCATTAACATCAACACGCCAGAGGATATACCCATTGGACTTGGGGCTCTGCTTTGAGTTTACCTCATATTTGGATTTTTTACTTCTGCTTTGCCACTAAAATCATAATAAACACTGACAACTAAAATATTGTGTTATTGTTGTTATTGTTATGCATATTACTACTAATAATAATAACAAATAATAGGGTATGTCACACCCTGGCTCTGGGACTCTATATGTTGAGCCAGGGTGTGTTCATTCTATGTGTTCTATTTCTATGTTGGGGGTTCTAGGTTGTGTATTTCTATGTTGGCCTGAGTGACTCCCAATCAGAGGCAACGTGTGTCAGCTGTTGGCTGGTTGTCTCTGATTGGGAGCCATATTTATACTGTCTGTTTTCCTTTTGTGTTTGTGGGTTCTTGTTCCGTGTTCGGTCATTGTCACCGTGGACTTCACGAGTCGTTTATTGTTTTTGTTCGTGCTTTAATATAATAAAGTAACATGTTCATTCATCACGCTGCGCATTGGTCTACTTCTCTCCCTGACGATCATGACAGAAGAACCCACCATAAAAGGACCAAGCAGCGTGTCCAGGAGCAGGCAGACTGGACATGGGAGGAAGCGCCGGGGAAGGAGATGGAGAGGTTGGCGATGGCCCAGGTGGGCAAATCGTGGTCCTGGGAGGACATGCTCGGGGGCAAGGGACCTTGGGCTAGGATTAAGGCCCTGGCGAGAGAGGAGCAGCGGCGTCAGCAGTGCCATCGTCGGACGGACGAGAGGCAACCCCAAACATTTTTTAGGGGGGGGCACACGGCATGGGCGGCTGGGCAGCAGGAGGCTGCCACAGGGCGATTTGGAGAGGAGGCCACCGGGTTAGGGGGGCCAGAAGGCAGGTTGGCGGAGCCTGGATGGAGAGCGGAACCAACTTCCCGTACTCAGGCATGGCAGCATGGGACGGGGCAGGTTCCGCGGTATGCGGAGCGGCGTACTGTGCCACGAGTGGTCCGGCATAGTCCTGTACGTCCTGTGCGAGCACCCCGCACGTGTCGTGCGAAGGGGGGTATGCAGCCAGGACGGAGTGTGCCGGCTCAACGCTCGTGGTCTCCAATGCCTCTCCGCGGTCCCGGATATCCTGCTCCAGTGTCACGTGCTGTTATGCCAGTACGGGTACACAGCCCTGTACGTCCTGTGCGGATGCCTCACACAGAGTGTGTGAGGGTAGGCATTCAGCCGGGACGGGTTGTGGCCGCTCTTCACTCCAGGTCTCCTATCCGTCTCCACAGCCCGGTTCGGCCTGTCCCTGCTCCACGCACCAAGCCTACGGTGTGCGTCGCCAGCCCAGCCCGGCCTGTCCCTGCTCCACGCACCAAGCCTACGGGGTGCGTCGCCAGCCCAGTCCGGCCTGTTCCTGCCACTCGCATCAAGCCTACGGTGTGCGTCGCCAGCCCTGCCCGGCCTGTTCCTGCCACTCGCACCAAGCCTACGGTGCGCGTCGCCAGCCCGGCCCGGCCTGTTCCTGCCACTCGCACCAAGCCAGGGGTGCGAGTCGCCAGCCCGGCCCGGCCTGTTCCTGCCACTCGCACCAAGCCAGGGGTGCGAGTCGTCAGCCTGGTCCAGAACGTTCCTGCTACTCGCACCAAGCCAGGGGTGTGAGTCGTCAGCCTGGTCCAGCCCGTTCCTGCTACTCGCACCAAGCCAGGGGTGCGAGTCGTCAGCCCTGTAAAGCCCGTTCCGGCTCCACGCACCAAGCCAGGGGTGCGCATCGTCAGCCCGGTCCGGCCCGTTGCTGCTCCACGCACCAAGCCAGGGGTGCGAGTCGTCAGTCCGGTGAGGCCCGTTCCGGCTCCACGCACCAAGCCAGGGGTGCGTATCGTCAGCCCGGGCCGGCCCGTTGCTGCTCCACCTACCAAGCCAGGGGTGCGCATCGTCAGCCCGGTCCGGTCCGTTCCGGCCTCACGCACCAAGCCAGGGGTGCGCGTCGTCAGTCCGGCACAACCCGTGCCTGGGTCATCGGTGCCAAATCAGGTACCGCTCAACTGCTCCACAACGGAGCTGAAGCTAGCCGTTCCTGCTATGTTCAGGTCAGCTCCTGCCAGCGGGGCCAGACCGGACCAGGGGCGCTATGGGGGGATTATTGGAGGGTGGTGGGCAAGGCCGGAGCCAGAACCGCCGCCGAGGAGGTATGCCCACCCAGCCCTCCCCTGTTTTGCTCTTATTGAGGCGCGGTCGCAGTCCGCGCCTTTAGGGGGGGGGTACTGTCACACCCTGGCTCTGGGACTCTATATGTTGAGCCAGGGTGTGTTCATTCTATGTGTTCTATTTCTATGTTGGGGGTTCTAGGTTGTGTATTTCTATGTTGGCCTGAGTGACTCCCAATCAGAGGCAACGAGTGTCAGCTGTTGGCTGGTTGTCTCTGATTGGGAGCCATATTTATACTGTCTGTTTTCCTTTTGTGTTTGTGGGTTCTTGTTCCGTGTTCGGTCATTGTCACCGTGGACTTCACGAGTCGTTAATTGTTTTTGTTCGTGCTTTAATATAATAAAGTAACATGTTCATTCATCACGCTGCGCATTGGTCTACTTCTCTCCCTGACGATCGTGACAGGGTAGTTCAAAAATGTACCCAAAAGGTTCTGCAAAAGGTTATCTGAGGATCCATTAAAATGGGTTCTTCTTATAGGGGTTCCCCCACAGTTTCAATTTGAAGAACCCCTGAAGGATACTCCACAAACCTTTTCTTTTTAGAGTGTATAGAGATATATGGGACAGAACCACCTTGGACAACAGCACTGTTCATTCGGTTATACCTCTCCCCTGCAGCCTCTCATAATAATACTACGTCATCATTGTGGGATACAGACCTGGAGAATTTACAGAGGCAACTGAATGTGTGCTCAAGTTAATGTCCCTCTAGTTATTTTTTTTCATGTATAAATCCTCACGGGACCTAAACTTAAAACCTTCACATAGCCTGTGAATCTGTGTGGGAACTACACAGAGAGACAAGGAGAGATATAAAGAGATGTTCTGTGCTGAGAGATAGGGAGATTACTCAACTGGAACTGAGAGAGAGAAAGAGAGAGCGAGAGAGGGGGAGCTGGAGAGAAACGGAGAGAGTGAGAGAGCTGGAAAGAGAGAGCAAGGGAGCTAGAGAGCAAAAGGGGAGCACAGAGGAAGGAAGAGAGAAAGATATATTGACAAATCGTAGATATACACATAAGTCACCCTGTGTGGCCTGCCTGCTCCCCGTATTTTATAGGAGCGCTCTGTGCTGGTGGAACATGATGACAGGCCAGTTCCTTCAACAGAAAAAATGGTCCCTCTCTCGCTCCCTCCCACCCACCCTCCCTATAACTCCTGTTTTCTGTCTATCCCCCTCGATATCATCCTGTCACCTCTCTCGCTTTTTTCCCTCATCCCCTATTTTCCCCCTACACTCCATTTTATAGGTTTTCTATGTCCGCCCCTCCAGTCATGTATCACTTTTCTTTATATTTATCTTTCTGTCGCTCTCTTAATCCCTCTCGTTTTCTCTCCTTGTTCCCTATACCTCCATTTATTTTCCTCTCCTCCTGTCCCATTTCCCCCTGCTTCTCTCCATTTCCCCCTGCTTCTCTCCATTTCCCCCTCTCTTCCAGGTTAATTTCCTCCATCCAGGTCTTATTATTCATCCCTCTATCCAGGCCGTGCTATCCATCCTTTTCTACTACGCCTCCCCCCTCTCTCTCTCTCTCTCTCTCTCTCTCTCTCTCTCTCTCTCTCTCTCTCTTATTTCCTTTTACTTTCCTTCTCTCTTTTCAATCTATCTGTTAGGCTACTCCATCTCTCTATCACTCTCCCTCCACCTCATTAACACAGACTTATCCTAACCTTTTCATGCCTGCCCTTTATCCATCTCTTACTCACTTCATCTCCCTAAATACATCCTTTCTCATTTTCCAATCCCTCACTGCTCTCACAATCTTCCGAATGTTTTTTGTCTCGTTGTAGGCTATATCTACATATTCATTTCATTTTTTGTCCATTCGCTGTTTACACACTTTTCTTTGACACTGTTTCCTTCCCTCTCTCTCTCTCTTTCTTTGCATTCCACAAACCCATCCCTCTCTCTTCCGCAGCCCGAACAGAGAGCCCCAAGTGTCGGAATCAATTAGGAGTGAGCGCCGTCACGGCCGCTCTTTCACGAAGGTAAATATTAAACTGCACGGAGCGCCGGGGAGGAAGAGAGAGAGAAAGGAGGGGAGAGGGAGCCCTCCGTCCCTAATCCACCACATCGATCAGCCGGGGATGAGGGTAATATATTATTTTGACAAGATACGATCCTCCGACGCGCACCGCTATCCCCGCCGATCGATTTATTTTGTCTCCTTTTTTCTTCAATTTTTTCCCCTCAGCAAGAGGGACAGTGTGTGTGTGTGTTTTGTTGAGATTCCCTGCATGTGCATGTGCGCCCAAGTGTGGATGGGTGACAATGGGAACAACATTAGGAAATGTGGGGAGGTTGGTGGCGGCATTAGTGTTTCTCCTTATAAACCTTTATTGAGACGTGGTTTCGCATCTATTTACAATAACAACAAATATGTATAATGGATTAGTTTGAACAGGAGTGAAAAAGGCTATTTTCCATATGGGCAAGTTAACGGGAACATAAACTGATATTCTACAAAAATACCTGCCAACTTCTTCCAAGCATCCTGTCGTTTAAGTTCAATTCTATAAAACAAAAACACTATTCTGAAATTTAATTTACACCACGCAGGTATTTACAGTACATCCTAACCTACGCCAGGGTTACAGTTAGTCAATTGGGCAAAGCTGACCTGTTGTAAAGTTAAGTGTCCTCCCCCCTACATTCCCCTCTGCTCCTGCGTCTCCCCTCTATATCGCTTTGTAAACTGTGTCTAAATGCTAAATTCCCGGATCAATTTTTTTCATTCAACCTCTCCCCATCCCCTCGCTCCCTCTGCCCCCTGCTTCTATCCCCTGAAATGGTGTGAGGTCTCTGTGTCCTCATGTTGTGATGTAGTGTGTCCTGTCGACTGTGTGTGTGTATGTGTTTGAGGGTGTGTGCTTGCGTGATTGCATGTGCCTGTATGTGCGTTTGTCAGGCCAAGACTAAGATTCAGAAACTCACAATGTAAAGACAGAAAATAATTTCTGGACAACAAATCAACTGCTTTTTGGCTCAACATTATATTAAAGTCTTGGAGACAGTATGTAATAAATCAACCTATGAGACACAATACAACAGGAGGTCCAACAGAGTAAAGACAGAACCCTATACAACAGAATGGTCCACATAGTGAAGGTTGTACTGTCCCAATGTAAATAAGGAGAGTGCATCAGAGTACACATGTATCTGTTTTCCTAAATAGAACCAGCCGCAGCTTATAGGTCCACAGTGCCTTCATTTACCACACATAGTCTCTCTTGCCTATACGTCCCTCAGTCTGATCTCCTCATGTATAGTCACTGTCTGTCAACACATACAACAACACAACATCCAGTATAGACCACCTCCACCCCACAACTCTCTTTCCTCTCTCCCTCGCTCTCACTTTTCCTCTTTCTGTTTGTCTTTCGTTCTGTCCTCTATCCCTCTTTTTATTCTGCCATTTTCTGGCACTTTGGTCCAAGAAAAGGAGGCCTTAATGCAATCTCTCCCCCTCTCCGCCTCCTGCTGTGAGGGAGAGTAGCTTGGCCTGTGTGCTGGCCCAGGAAGAAGGGGGCCAGGGAGAAGGGGGAGAGACAGGGTCAAGGTGAGCTCTAATACACTATTGATCCGCCCCAATTGAAAACCTGATGGAAATTTTACCCCCCTCTCTCTGTTTTTCTCCCCTCTCTCTCTCTCTCTCTTGCTCTCTTCCTCCTCTCTCTCACTCTCTTCCTCTCCCTCTGTCTCTATTTCTCTCCCGCCCTTCTCTTTCTCTTATGTCTTTTTTCTTCCTGTGTGTATCCTCCTCTGTGTCCATGTCTTCCTCTTTTCGGTCTCTCCATCCCTCTCTCTCTTTCTCTCTCCTCTCTTTGGCTCCATGCTTTTCAAACCATGTCTCTGATAATTTCCTCTCCTTATGTCTCCTTTGTGTATCTCCCTGGATCCCTCACTCTGATCTTTCCTCTCTTTCCCTGTATATCCATTCCTATTTCTCTCTCCCTCTTCCTCCCTCTTTCTCTCTCATCCTCACTCCTTCTTTCACTGTCAGATGCTCCATTTCAGTCTAGACTAGTGCATATTGATTCCTACGGCTGCTGCATGCAGTGTACGGGTTAGGGAGACCTCTGCTACAGTGTATTAAACGCCACAAATGGTTTGGAGACAGGGCTGGGGACACACCTCCCCTGCAAGAGCCAGTCAATACAACCTCCCCCTGTCAATACAGGCCAAATGTAATGCTCTCTCTATCTGGGGTATCCAGTGGCGTGTATTCATGGATGCCAAGGGAAACCAGGCTTCCCAAAAAAAATTGACCAAGAAAAAAAGAATAAAACATAAAAAATATTCTATATTTTGTCTCTCTGTGTTTCATAAATGTCCTTCAATTCGTAAGAGGCTGAATGTATCTCACCAGAGAAAGCATCCGAGCGAACGAAACAGCGCCCCACTATCTCAGTATGTGTGGCATATCTATCTGATACTGTCTGGTCAGAAAGAGTATGACATTGTTGCCGCCCGTAGCATTGCATGCAAGGGAAGCCAGTGAGCCTTGATAAAAAATATATAAAATATTAGCCAATCAGCGTTGAGCTAAACTAAGTGAGCTCAACTGTGAATGGTCCTGGTGCATCAAAAAAAAAAGTGTTAAGGGAAGCCAGTTTGGATTTGGCTTCAGACCAATCACATCACAAGCCAAAGATCATTGACAGAAAAAAACGTGAATTGTTGCATTTCATTTTGTTGTCCTCCCGTGGCTAGCTAGCTAAAATCGGCCCTTCCTAAATTAGCCATGGATGGATATAGGGATTTGGACTTGTGGCCTCCGACCGCAAGGCAATACAGAGGGTAGTGCATACGGCCCAGTACATCACTGGGGCCAAGCTTCCTGCCATCCAGGACCTCTATACCAGGCGGTGTCAGAGGAAGGCCCTAAAAATGATCAACGACTCCAGCCACCCTAGTCATAGACTGTTCTCTCTGCTACCACACGGCAAGCGGTACCGGAGCGCCAATTCTAGGTCCAAAAGGCTTCTTAACAGCTTCTACCCCCAAACCATAAGACTCCTGACCAGCTAATCATGGCTACCTGGACTATTTGCATTGCCCCCCCACCCCACCCCACCCCATCCCCCTCTTTTATGCTGCTGCTACTCTGTTTATTATTTATGCATAGTCACTTTAACTCTACCCACATGTTCATATTACCTTAATTACCTCGACTAACCTGTGCCCCCGCACATTGACTCTGTACCAGTACCCCCTGTATATAGCCTTCCTACTGTGATCTTATTTTACTAGATAGACACAATGAGAACAAGGAGCAGATCATCTCAAACCCAACCCTTTCCCTTACTTAGCCTTCTCTCTCTCTCTCTCTCTCTCTCTCTCTCTCTCTCTCTCTCTCTCTCTCTCTCTCTCTCTCTCTCTCTCTCTCTCTCTCTCTCTCTCTCTCTCTCTCTCTCTCTCTCTCTCTCTCTCTCTCTCTCTCTCTCTCTCTCTGCAGAGTTGGCTCCTATCTGAGGTGTGCTGAGTGAGAGATAAAGCATGAGTGTGCGTCTGTGTGTCTCTGTGTGTGTGTGATTTATGTTCTGTTGTGTACATGTCAGGCAGGAGAGCTATCAGGACCACAATCTCCCAATAGACGCACCAATGCTACAGGGACGACGGGGCCCTCTGTCCACCCCAGGACCCCGATACACATCTGGAACAACACAACCCAGAGAACAGAGCACGATGGCTGGGGGCTGAGGGTAGAGAGGGGGAAGGAGGAAGGAGAGGGGGAAAAGGCCTACTTTTCATCTATATGCACCGGAGTTCCTCTCCTCTCTCCTCTCCTCTTTCTCACCTTCAGTAGAAAGAGATTACCTCTCCACCTCCTACACATCACTGTATTAAATGTAAGACTGAGATTCAACGTATGCAGAGTTTACCGTGAATGTGGTCTCTGCGGACGCGGGGACATTGCCTTTAAAACGTGCATTGAGGACAAAGCGTGATCGGGGTTGAATCCCGGCCTATGTCTACCGCCTGTTTATAAGGTCATAGTTTTGATTATAGCTGGCTATTGAGAATAGAGCTGTATTATGTGGGGCCGTGGTGGTTGCTTGAGTCAAGTTGCTATGGTTGCTCCATCTGTGGAGGAGTACCCACTGATACTACCAGTAAAGCTGCTTCCCCTTCCCACCTACCACCTCTCATTCTCCTCCCTCTCTTCCTTTATCTCTCTCTGATTCCCCCTTCTCTCTAGGAAGGAATCAGTCTCACCTTAATTGCTGTTAAATCGGATTAATGACTGACCCAGGACATGTTGACTTAATAATCTCTCTTCTAGTAAATCTCCCCTCTTCCCGTACATCACTTTTATACACTCGTCTTCATCCTCTCTCCCTCTGAGTCACTCTCTCTCCCTGTCTGAGTCACCCATCTTAATCCCACTCACCTCATCTCTCTCTGTCTGAGTCACCCATCTTAACCCACTCACCTCATCTCTCTCTGTCTGAGTCACCCATCTTATCCCACTCACCTCATCTCTCTCTGTCTGAGTCACCCATCTTATCCACTCACCTCATCTCTCTCTGTCTGAGTCACCCATCGTATCCCACTCACCTCATCTCTCTCTGTCTCAGTCACCCGTCTTATCCCACTCACCTCATCTCTCCCTGTCTGAGTCACCCATCTTATCCCACTCACCTCATCTCTCCCTGTCTGAGTCACACATCTTATCCCACTCACCTCATCTCTCCCTGTCTGAGTCACCCATCTTATCCCACTCACCTCATCTCTCTCTGTCTGAGTCACCCATCTTATCCCACTCACCTCATCTCTCCCTGTCTGTCACCCATCTTATCCCACTCACCTCATCTCTCCCTGTCTGAGTCACCCATCTTATCCCACTCACCTCATCTCTCTCTGTCTGAGTCACCAATCTTATCCCACTCACCTCATCTCTCTCTGTCTGAGTCACCCATCTTATCCCACTCACCTCATCTCTCTCTGTCACCCATCTTACCCCACTCACCTCATCTCTCTATGTCGGTCACCCATCTTACCCCACTCACCTCATCTCTCTCTGTCACCCATCTCACCCAACTCACCTCATCTCTCTCTGTCACCCATCTCACCCCATTCCCCTCATCTCTCTCTGTCTGTCACCCATCTTACCCCACTCACCTCATCACTCTCTGTCTGTCACCCATCTCACCCGACTCACCTCATCTCTCTCTGTCTGTCACCCATCTCACCCCACTACTCTCATCTCTCTCTGTCTGTCACCCATCTCACCCCACTCACCTCATCTATCTCTGTCTGTCACCCATCTCACCCCACTCACCTCATCTCTCTCTGTCTGTCACCCATCTCACCCCACTCCCCTCATCACTCTCTGTCTGTCACCCATCTCATCCCACTCACCTCATCTCGCTCTGTCTGTCACCCATCTCACCACACTCCCCACATCTCTCTCTATCTGTCACCCATCTCACCCCACTCACCTCATCTCTCTCTGCCTGTCACCCATCTCACCCCACTCCCCTCATCTCTCTCTGTCTGTCACCCATCTCACCCCACTCACCTCATCTCTCTCTGTCTGTCACCCATCTCACCCCACTCACCTCATCTCTGTCTGTCACCCATCTCACCCCACTCACCTCATCTCTGTCTGTCACCCATCTCACCCCACTCACCTCATCTCTGTCTGTCACCCATCTCACCCCACTCCCTTCATCTCTCTCTGTCTGTCACCCATCTCACCCCACTCCCCTCATCTCACTCTGTCTGTCACCCATCTCACCCCACTCCCCTCATCTCTCTCTGTCTGTCACCCATCTCACCCCACTCCCCTCATCTCTCTCTGTCTGTCACCCATCTCACCCCACTCACCTCATCTCTCTCTGTCTGTCACCCATCTCACTCCACTCACCTCATCTCTCTCTGTCTGTCACCCATCTCACCCCACTCACCTCATCTCTCTCTGTCCGTCACCCATCTCACCCCACTCACCTCATCTCTCTCTGTCTGTCACCCATCTCACCCCACTCACCTCATCTCTCTCTGTCTGTCACCCATCTCACCCCACTCCCCTCATCTCTCTCTGTCTGTCACCCATCTCACCCCACTCCCCTCATCTCTCTCTGTCTGTCACCCATCTCACTCCACTCACCTCATCTCTCTCTGTCTGTCACCCATCTCACCCCACTCACCTCATCTCTCTCTGTCCGTCACCCATCTCACCCCACTCACCTCATCTCTCTCTGTCTGTCACCCATCTCACCCCACTCACCTCATCTCTCTCTGTCTGTCACCCATCTCACCCCACTCCCCTCATCTCTCTCTGTCTGTCACCCATCTCACCCCACTCCCCTCATCTCTCTCTGTCTGTCACCCATCTCACCCCACTCACCTCATCTCTGTCTGTCACCCATCTCACCCCACTCACCTCATCTCTGTCTGTCACCCATCTCACCCCACTCACCTCATCTCTGTCTGTCACCCATCTCACCCCACTCACCTCATCTCTGTCTGTCACCCATCTCACCCCACTCCCTTTATCTCTCTCTGTCTGTCACCCATCTTACCCCACTCACCTCATCTCGCTCTGTCTGTCACCCATCTCACCCCACTCCCCTCATCTCTCTCTGTCTGTCACCCATCTCACCCCACTCCCCTCATCTCACTCTGTCTGTCACCCATCTCACCCCACTCACCTCATCTCTCTCTGTCTGTCACCCATCTCACCCCACTCCCCTCATCTCTCTCTGTCTGTCTCCCATCTCACCCCACTCCCCTCATCTCTCTCTGTCTGTCACCCATCTCACCCCACTCCCCTCATCTCTCTCTGTCTGTCACCCATCTCACCCCACTCCCCTCATCTCTCTCTGTCTGTCACCCATCTCACCCCACTCACCTCATCTCTCTCTGTCTGTCACCCATCTCACTCCACTCACCTCATCTCTCTCTGTCTGTCACACATCTCACCCCACTCACCTCATCTCTCTCTGTCTGTCACCCATCTCACCCCACTCACCTCATCTCTCTCTGTCTGTCACCCATCTCACCCCACTCACCTCATCTCTCTCTGTCTGTCACCCATCTCACCCCACTCCCCTCATCTCTCTCTGTTTGTCACCCATCTCACCCCACTCCCCTCATCTCTCTCTGTCTGTCACCCATCTCACTCCACTCACCTCATCTCTCTCTGTCTGTCACCCATCTCACCCCACTCACCTCATCTCTCTCTGTCTGTCACCCATCTCACCCCACTCCCCTCATCTCTCTCTGTCTGTCACCCATCTCACCCCACTCCCCTCATCTCTCTCTGTCTGTCACCCATCTCACCCCACTCACCTCATCACTCTCTGTCTGTCACCCATCTCACCCCACTCCCCTCATCTTTTCTCCACTCATCTTTCTCTTTTCTTACTTCCCCAGACATCCTTACCATTTCTTTTGCACTCTCTTTCCAGTTATTGCCCACTGCTTCTTCTTGACAGTTGTTGATGTTTTGTCAGTTATGATCTCTCTCTCCCTCTCTCCCTCTTTTCCCCTCTTTTTCCTTCTCTCTCACTGTCTCTCTTTCTTGTCTTGCCTGCATGGCATGTTGGAGTGTGTGTGTGTGTTAGCACCCGTCGATGTGGGCCTGTCATTGCCTCCTAAGTGCTTTGGCAATACTAGGGATCTGCTGTCATGCCAGTGCGACTAATCTCAATCGAATTACATTGAGCTCGTATTGAGACGGCGGGAAGGGACATGAGCGTGTGTCTGTATGCTCGGTCAAGCAGCTCCCTCAGTCACACACAGTAGCACAGTCTGGAAGTCAGTCTGCCTGGTGGATGGTCTGTCCCTTGTCTGTCTCTGTGTCCGTCCGTCCGTCTGTCTTTCTTTCTATCCGCTGTCTCTTGTTCGTTCCTCTCCATCCATCTGTCTTTCTATGCCATCTCTCAGTCTCTCTTACTGTATTCTTTCCACCATCAGTCCGTCTGTCTGTCTGTGCCAATGTCTGGATAGAAAAAGCAGTATGCATTTCACGCATAAGGATTAGCCATTATCAAAGTCCACTAAAGCATCAACGTTTTTTGACATCACTGTCAAAGCGATAATTATGACTCAGCGAAATAAATCCCCTAAATAAAATGAACTTGGGTTGAGCATTGTCATTAAGCTAAAGTCCTTTCAAAGAGCAGAATGCTTATCAACTGAGGCCATGCTATAGTTTAGACATTCTTCTCAAGGGCATGAGGACACAGAAAGTGGGTCCATTTCTAAACCCCTGCCACTTTTTTTTTTAAACGAAAGAAGAAAAAAAACGTCTCAGACTAGCTTTGTGGTCTAAAGCTCATTTTCCTCTTCGTTGCTCTGTCCTGTTGTTGGACTAACATGCTACTGCCTCATCAGTGCTTCAGAAATCTACCAATCATACAAGGTTTGTTTTTCTCAACTTTACAGGTTGGGGGATAGACATAGCTGTGAGATAACACCACTGTTTGTTAACTCTCTACTAAGTTTACACAAGCCACCAAAAAGAAGGTCAAAACCATTAGAACTTAAATGTATACTCTTCCTGTCCAGAATTAATCCAAGAAACACAATCACAAGTGATATAGAAAGAGCATGAATCGGTTAACTTTCTTTCTGTGTGAATATAATGTAGAAGTAGAGATGGCCATGTTGCTATGGCCATGTTGCTATGTCCATGTTTCTATGTCCATGTTGCTATGTCCCTCCACTTACTACTTCAACACCCATTTGGCTGTAACCCATTTTCTTTCCTATTCTCTCTCTCTCTCTCTACCTCTCACTCTCTCTCCCGCTCACTCTCACACTCTCTCCCTCTCTCTACCTCCCTCCCCCCCCCCTTCCTTCACTCACTCTCCCTCTCTTTCTGCCTCCCTCTCTCTCCCTCTCCTCCTCTCTTTCTTTCTCTCTGCCTCCCTCACTCTCTCCTCTCCTCTTCTCGCTCTCTTCTCTTTCTCTCTCCAGTCAGGATTAAACATTTATCTCGCCGGTTCTCCTCTCCTTTGGCCCTAAACGCCGTGTGGATGATAAGAGTCGCTGGGATTTGTCAAATTGTGCGCCATCGATTAACTGACCTTTCACGCCTGCGAGTCTCTCAGCCACTCCACTAACTGGTGACAGGCCAGATAGAGAGATAGATGGATACATCTCGCTGTTATTATTGTGTACAAGTTTGTAGTTACCAGGTGTGCCGGGAAGATGGGACAGGGGTAGGGGGCGAGGAGAAAGAGATGAGGGAAAGGGAGGGGGTAGAGGAGACAGAGAGCGAGAGAGGGGGGGGGGGGGGGGGTAGGAAGAGATAGACACAGGGAGAGGGACTGAATAGTCCTTCAATTGTCCTATAGGTGCAGTATGTATGGGGAGAACTGTATGCATTAAAAAGAGGTTATAGGTATTTTGAGCTTTGCCACCCATATAGCATTAGCGATCAGGTCAAGAAAACTATGTTTTTCTCTTATAACATACAAAACAAAATGGCTTCGATATCTTTTCTTTTATTCACTATTGAGCTTATCACGTCAGACAGACAGTGCTGATCAAAGTTCAAAATACATTGTGAAACCCATACAGTATGAGGTGCATTCACATTGGTCCAATTATAATGATTAAATAATTGTACTTTCCCTTTTTGCAATGCTTAGCTATAATGTTTTATTGACATGATAACAAGTATTGTCAGGTATATTTTGGATTTAGGTCATATAATTTAATAATAAACCAAAAACTTGAAACATCAAAAACATGATTCCTTTGGGATAAACATTGGTAAATCCATTCAGTTAGTGAGAGACAGTAGTCCTAACTGAAAAGCTAGAAGGGGTATTGTCATCAATGGAGCGGGCTGCCACCAACCTGGACTCCCGCGTCGCCCCGCCTCAGAGATGCACCTGAGGCCGAAGCCCAAACTCCAAACACCGCACTGGACTGGACCTCTCTGGGCTGTGCTGGTTCTGGATGGAGAGACGAGGGAAGTCCCAAGTCGCACTATAGGGATGGTACACTAAAAAACAAATCGTTTCGGTCAACTTATTTGTGATTCAACCGATTGAAATAATCAATGTATTTCAGTTAAGAAACGAGATAAGGCTAATTCCATATGTAGCCTATTGTTGTCCCTTTAACCATGTCCAACACCAACACCACGTCATGTTGGCTATGACTTTGCCTCATCATGGCCCAGTGCTTCCCCAAATGAGAAGACACTCTTGGGGAAGAAATAATCAAACACACGACAAGTGGAAGAGATTCGTGCTTTCTTCCAGTTGAACAGAACCGTCCCTGGGACTTGAGTTGTGTCCCGGAGGGCCACTTCAGCCTCTACATCACAGAAGAGCACAATGACAGGTGGAACCACTCCACCCCATCCGATCAATCACCTTATTTACTCTTGACTGTCATGGCGAGAGGAGAGGAGACGGGTGGACTGGCGAGATGAGACAGGGGTAGTCTACTGGCTCAGGCAACGAGTACTCCCTGAAATGGAATGCCGCGCATCATCACTGAAGTGGGCCTCCTAGCGTCTCATACACTATCGATAGGGCGCTTTCCTTCCTCGAAACTGTATTGACTGCACTAACTAGCTGCACTTTGATCATACCAAATTAGCTTCCAGATGCAAGATATTAAGGATAAGAACGTTTTCAGAAATCAAACCACACGGCACTCATTTCAGAGTAGGCCTAGGCGTTTTACCCAAAATATTTGATGGTGCTATGAGCATTAGAAAGTTGATTGTGGCTGAGAAGCAACATGCAACTAAGAGGCTTTCAAAACACTGATATCGAGCCTGAACTAAATGAGAAGGTGAATAGCGGTGCCATGCATGGGCAAATGGTTGACTGGCTGCACATTGACCTTCAAAATTTGCTTTAATTCAACAAATCCATTTCCTGAATTTAAAAATATTATGCTTCCTCTGTGTGTATCCAAAGGTGTTCATATATGCTAAATGATTTATATGGCTCCTATATTTAAGGTGGAACGGTGCGTATGGGAACATTATCAAGAGATGATCCAGGAAAAATGAGAGGAAAATTCAGCCTTTAGAAGTGGAGAAATGTCAGATTATGCATTTTCCTCAGTGGATTGATTAACATGACGATATTGAACTCAACATGTCACGTTAAAGCCAGGCGAGAAGGCAGCTCGATATGACAGCCTTTTTGGACAACTGCATGTGCAGGCATCTTGTAGGCTACATACTTTAAATGGATAATTGAAGAATATAATATATTTAAAATGTAATAGTTCATTTTGGAGTTCCTTGTCGACATATTATATTGTTGTATGCCTTTACATTTTAGTGTTGTACCAGAAAGTTATGGGATTAGAATTGATTATTTTGGAAAGAGACCGTTTTAACGTTGCAACAATTACATCTGTCATTATTGCAATATTAAAATGCAATAATACATACTACTACTACTACTACTACTACTGCTACTAATAATAATAATAATAATAATAATAATAATAATAATAATACTAGCCTACTACAACTACTACTACTACTACTACTACTACTAATAATAATAATAATAATAATAATAATAATAATAATAATAATAATACATACATACTACTACAACTACTAATAATAATAATATAGCCTATGAGTTTGCCAAAACGGCACACAAATAGGCCTACCTAAATGTGAGCAATTGTTATTATTATTATTATTAACGTATTTAATCGATTCGAATTAAGTTAGAAACAACCTAAACTAAAAGCACCGATAGCTTATAACAAATGTAGCCTAATTGGACAGGTGAAGAACTTCAAGCCCAAGCTCAAGGTGAGGGGGAGGGAGGGAGGGCAGGGTGAGTGATGTGGGGAGAGATTTCCCCAAATGCCATTTAATGTCGGAAATATTTCCACCAAATATTGACAAGAGAAAGATAGAGGAGGCAGCCGGGAAGAGGCGGCACAAACCGCGGAAATAATTAAATGAATGGTGCGTTTGGCGATGAGAGAAAATGAGGGATGACACTTCCACCTAAACACTGCAAAAACTAAACCAAGACAAAACTACAAAAGACAAAACAAAAATATATAGAATGAATGTAACTTTCTAAGTGAACAATATACATTGAATTATAATATTTTTTCTAAGTGGAATACAGTGAGTGAGTGTGCAGGGAATTTTTTGTTCTTTTTTTGTTTCACAATTTAGGACATAGGCTAGTCCTTCAAAAACATATCCTTAACACAACTTTCTGACTTCCTTTTTCATGGAGAAAAATCGACACTGTTATAACTCTTTCTGTACACTATTTTTCGTCCTTGACGCTGAATTAAATGAAATGTATTATTATTATTATTATTATTAGGCTATTATTATTATTATTATTATTATTCATATGCACAGCATTGTCATTATCGTCACCATTATCAGGTATATATCATAGTAATAGCAATGCAAACGAATTGACGATTAGGAGAGTAGGTCTATATCCTATTAAAATTAAGACAACTTGAATTTAAGCCTTGAACTCAGCAACTCACAGTAGAGGCTTGTGAGCAGTGGCAAAGTTGTGCAAAGTTAGATGATATACTGAATAATTGAACAGAGAAAAAAATAAACATTCGCTCGGGTTAGGTGGACCTATCGATCTATCTCTTAATCTGGAATAGTTACATGCATCTATTGATTTATAAACACTGTTTATCTAGAAATGTACTGCACAAATAATTGACAAGGTACACCCACGGCGCCCATAAATATGCATCAACGTTTCACCGGGGTAAACAACTTTTTTTTATTATTTATTTTTTTACTTTGGGGAGGGGTCAAGCAGAGGCTAGATTATTCCAAAAATATTTTTGGGTTTTCTCTGCGTCTATATCGCAGACAGGTCACCCGTGATCAGCATCGACACATCTCCAACTCTTATGTAGTCTAAACATGAAAGCACACACACACTCACACAGAACTCACATCTGAATTAGAAGAGCAAATCATTTCACTTATTGAAACTGTTTGTGTCTCCGCACAAGACGAGTTTAAACTTCCTGTGATACTCATAAAATAAAATAATATTATAATCGATTATATTCTCATAAAAATGTGTATTATTTTTTCTAAAAAATCAAGTGCACATCCAAATTTGCCTAGCCTATTTCCAACTGTATGGTGTCCCTATCACAACAAACAACAGCATTGTAAACATGTGAGGATATTATCTAAAGCCTAAAACACAAACTTTAGGTCTGATTTTGGATACCCAACCGTTTTGTTACAATCATCCGCAAACTTCTACTCGCGCAATGATGAATGGGTCTGCCAAAAGCACCGTTTCCCTTGCATGTTACATGTATTTGCATCCTGGCCCACGAGAGCGTGAAAAAGATGACACAAAGACAAATGCATCCGCGGCCAAACATTACATACACTTTGTGAAGGTAAATTAGGCTCGGTCACTCATACAGACAGATAGAGAGATACACACACACAGCCCAGGCGGCGCATAGCCGACACCAGACGCCTCTCGCTAGCCGTGTGAGTGGCTGTTTAATTGACTGATTGATACTGTGGTGTGGAGGTGAGGGTTAGACGTAAAGCGTTAACAAATAGAGACACTTAACGGCTAATCCTGGCCAGCACCGACAGCTCTGCGCGGGAGACAATTTCCCCCTCCGCGAGGGGGAGAGCAGCAGTGGTCTAACATGCATGCTGGGCTGGGCAAGACCGGAGGCTCAAATGTGACCTCAAATGTGACCCCCCCAAAATCTCGAGCAGATCAGCCTATTTATGATAGTTCACTATTTCAGGTAGGCTACAATATGCAGACTGGAAGCCAACTAGTTATTTGCTAAACAGAAATAAACAGAAATATAGGATAGTCAATCGAATCTAATCTAAAGTAACATTGTGTTAAAAGCTCAGCCTAATAACAATAATAATAATAATAATAATAATAATAATAATACAATCCCAATAATATTGGTTTCAGTCACTTGACAACACAACAAAAGTAAACGCATAAAAGAAAACACAGATCCAAAATGTAACCTACAATCATATACTTTTTCTAAAACAAAAACATTTGACTGCCAAAGATATGTTGTTATAGACGATGACATACCTCAAGTGTCTTTGCCCAGTGGTTCAGTATTCTTTCAACAGCAAAAGTGTGAGCAGTCTACCCGGGTGTGAGATCACTCTCCAGGCGTTTGTTCCAGTTGCGCACCGAGCCGGGGACCGTGGAAGCAGCACTACACTAACAACCTCGACGGAGGGAACAGACAGAGGGAGGGAGGGAGCAGAGGAGGTGTGCATCTCTCTGTGTGTAAGTAGTTAATTAGTAAATCCCCATTCGCTGTGCCTCGGGTCGGTTTGTTTTCCCCGGTCGACAAGCCGAGAGGAAAGAGAATTTGAAGTAGGATTCGACCCGTTTCCGCTCCTGTGTCTCGTATATGAGGTTTGTGTGTGTGTGTGTGTCTTTGTGTGTGTGCGCGAGTTTGACAGTGTGTATGTGTGTGTTTTTCCTTTCACACTCTCTCTCTGTCTTTTCTTTCGCGCCGCCACAAGAGGAGCCCCTCTGTCTCGCCTCCTCACTGGTTAGTCACAGATACTTTCTCACCCTTCCTGATTTCGTGCCATTTTCCAAAAATGTCAATTTACCAAAACCTTTGTCCATTTTTTCTACTCAACAGTGCAATTACACTTCAATTAACAAAGTATTGGGCTATTTTGCATCGCTAACCTATTTCAGGATAGGCTTAACCCACTGTGCACAGTCATCATTTCAACGTCTATTCCACGTTGGTTCAACGCAATTTAATTGAAATGACTTGGAAACAACGTTGATTCAACCAGTGTGTGCCCAGCGGGAAGACGTAGAATAAAGGCCAAAAATGTACCATTGTGCACTCAAAGAGATACCGTCAAACATCGTTCTTGGTCGTTATTCTATCCCTTCACCAATTTGCTCCCTCACTATCCCCACAATACTTTCTGACTGAATTCTCACTACTCCTGTATAGATTCCATGCCAGATGATGCTAGGTTAAGAACACATAAGCCACCGCCACAGCCACTGCCATATTTCTAGAGGGAATTCAACATAATAGGTAAAAGAAAAAGTGGAGATAGTAAGAAGATACAGTATCATTCACTTTCACAGTCAAGGGCCATTTATTTCCTCTTACCACACATTCACAATTCAATAATGGGCATAGTTAAATGTCTCTATGGGACATGATTCCCTAAATATCACTGTATACGCCACAATTACTAACATGAGTAAACAGACATGTAGGGCTGCAAAAGCAAGGGTGTAGCGCTACGCTATACCACACACACTTCAATGCACGTCCTCAGTCCCATGCCAGCAATCGACCCTGCCCTAACCAACTTTAATTACTTAATTGATCCCCAATCAGCTACTTAATAATCAATTAGGTAAACCTATGGAACTCACTCGAGTGCAGAGAGCTGTAGTATCTGACAAGGGAGTCATCGAGACAGAGGAAAAGATGGAGAGAGGGGTGTGGTGATGGGGTAAAATAAACAGGGGTGCATGCATGGGTAGCAAGAGATGGAGCTTTTGGGGAGTAGATGACATGAAGAAAGAAAAAAGTGCCTGTATAGCACAGGAGGTTGGTGGCACCTTAATTGGGGAGGACGGGCTCGTGGTAACAGCTGGTGAAGAATAAGTGGAATAGTATCAAATACATCAAACACATGGTTTCCACGGGTTTGATGCCATTCCATTCGCTCCATTCCAGCCATTATTATGAGCCGTCCTCCCCTCAGCAGCCTCCACTGGCGTATAGACAGGGATGAGGTAGAGAGATGGGAGTATGGGAGTACGGCAGGTGAGATACAGAACACCATACAGATAGAGAGGATAGAGAGAGATACAGGTAACGGCCAAAATAAAGGAAACACTTGAGTAAATGAGAGACACAAAGTATATTGAAAGCAGGTGCTTCCACACAGGTGTGGTTCCTGAGTTAATTAAACAATTAACGTTCCATCATGCTTAGGGTCATGTATAAAAATGCTGGGCAGGCCATTATTTTGGCTACCATGGCTATGCCCCCATGATGTCGCATCACTCCGATAGAGTTCCAGACACTTGTAGAATCTATGCCAAGGTGCATTGAAGCTGTTCTGGCTTGTGGTGGCCCAACGCCCTATTAGGAATCTTTATGTTGGTGTTTCCTTATTTTGTCAGTTATCTGTAAGTCCACAGTGGATATTCAGATAAAGAACTTTCCCCTCAAACAAGAACAAGACACCAAAACAACACACACACGCACACACACACACAAGCACACACACGCGCACACACATACATACACACCTCTTTACCGCCCTCTAGTGTATCCTGTGCAGACCAAAGCTGACTGTCTGGGTTTGTTAATTAACCTCTAAAGTTCTGCATGGCGTCCCCATCCTTTCCTTCTCCCAACGACCCCTCTCTGTCTATCTCACCTTTTCCCTTGAGTTTCCTGTCCAGTTTCCCCTATAACACCAAACCTATCATGATACTGTGCTAAAGCATGCAGTTATAAGTCCTTGACATTAACCCATGTCTGTTTACATGTGTGTGTATCATAGTGTTGACACACGTGTCTGGGAGGGGGGCTAAGTGTGTGTGTGTGTATCGGGTGAAGGGGATATCAGACACACGGTCACATACTCAGCAGATGAAAGCTCCACCAATACTCTCATAGTCCCTAAGGATCATAGCAATATTGATGTGGACACTAGTGTATGTGTGTGTGTGTTTCTGTGTGTGTTTGTGTGTGTGTGTCTCACAGCCGAAAGGGTGGAAACAGTGGACAATTCAGTACCCCCTAACCACTGACCCAAGGCCAATCCTAGGCGCCTTATAACACCAACAGGGTTGAAGCAGTAGTGTGGTCACTGATCCCAGATCTGCGCTTGGATGGCTGTGGTTCCGGAGCATGGTAGGCATTCTGCCAGAGAGTAGTGGTGGAGGGGGAGGATGGATAACTGACCTATAGCATTCCCATTGATTGAGGTAATTAATATAAGTAGAGCAGGGGATTTTTAGCTCACTTTTCACTGTATAGATTTGCTGTCTCCTTACATTTTGTATGTTTTATGTCTTTTCAATGCAAATCCAATGTATCATGACAGCTAATTTGGTATAAGGGAGATTTTGATAGGGGAGGTTTTAATTGTGGTACAACAAAGACTTGGCTTGATTGATTGATATACAACTTCACAGCAGTGTGGGTGTCAGACTGCTTTGGAGTGAGTGGTTTAGAATCTAGTTATTTTGTTCTTTAAGCCTATACTACTGTACATTTATCATGAATTTATACAGTATGGGATTTACTGTACAGTTCTATTTTTACATGGTATTGGCAGATGTTTTTACCTTGTTTCCAAAGGAAAGCAGTGCATGAGAGAGAGAGAGAGAGAGAGAGAGAGAGAGAGAGAGAGAGAGAGAGAGAGAGAGAGAGAGAGAGAGAGAGAGAGAGAGGCCTAATAGGTACAGACAGAGATTGGGAAAGAGAAAGAGAGAGGATGTAGGGAGAGAAGGATGGAGGGAGAGAAGGGGGGGCAAGCAGACAGACACGGAAATGCTCATAGACATTGACAGAGCCTATGTCTGTGTGTGTGTGTGTGTGTGTGTGAGAGAGAGTGAGAGAGAGAGAGAGGGGGGGGGGGGGGGGAGACAGGTAGGGAAAAGAAAGAAAGAGGGGGATAGACAGAGGGAGATGACACAAGCAGGACAGACAGGAAGACAGAAAGAAGAAGGTGGGAAATGGAGAGAAAAGGGGGGGAAAGAGAGCAAGAAAGAGCTCCACTGCCTAGTCTTAATCTGAGCTGTTCTAATCAATAGCCCATTTCCCATTGTTGCCAGAGCCCTTCGATCGCTACACCAGGGAATTAACACACCCACTTTAATCTAGAGGGGGGAGACAGATCTGGGGGAGCAGGGAGGGGATGATGAGGGGGGTTAAGGGGGTGAGAAGGGAGCAGCTGTGGAGGCATTCTCAAATGAAATCAAATCTAATTGTTATCAGTGTAGGGTCTGATGTTATTACTACCACTGTTACAACTATCCCCAGCATATAGCTCTTCTATTCTCCATTAGTCTGTGTGTTAGGGTGCAAACTGGATGAAAATAATCTGAATTAGGGTTTATTTGTTTCATTTTCCTGGTTTTAGATTGGGTGGATGGATGGGGTGGGGCGGTGGGGGGCGGCATTTGGAAAGCCTGCTCTTCCTTAGATGAACAAAGACTGAGCGGTGTTGTGTTGTGTTGAGTTAATGGCTACAGTCCCCTACTACCCCCCACTTCATGACACAATGCAAAGCAAGACATCATGTAAATCTGGTTGGATCTCCATAGATTCCATAAGCCTACCCATGACTCATGGTAACCGTCTATAGCTTTACCTACAGCAGGCTACTGCTACTCCCACAGACAAATGTAGGCTACTCTACCCCACTGCTCGAGTCAGTCTGTCTCTGCTTTAGCCTGCTATTGATTAGGCTCATTAATGCAGAATCAAACTAGAATCCAGGATAATTCTACTATATCAAATCAACGTTTATTGGTTGCGTATACAGATTTGCAGATGTTATCGCAGGTTCAGCGAAATGCTTGTGTTTCTAGCTCCAACAGTGCAGTAATACCTAGCAATAAAAAAACTATACACACATTATCCAGAAAAATAACAAAATAACTTATATAAAATGATCCATGACTGGAATACAGATTACTACACTGCTAAAAAAAAATAAAGGGAACACTTCAACAACACATCCTAGATCTGAATGAATGAAATAATCTTATTAAATACTTTTTTCTTTACATAGTTGAATGTGCTGACAACAAAATCACACAAAAATTATCAATGGAAATCAAATGTATCAACCCATGGAGGTCTGGATTTGGAGTCACCCTCAAAATTAAAGTGGAAAACCACACTACAGGCTGATCCAACTTTGATGTAATGTCCTTAAAACAAGTCAAAATGAGGCTCAGTAGTGTGTGTGGCCTCCACGTGCCTGTATGACCTCCCTACAACGCCTGGGCATGCTCCTGATGAGGTGGCGGATGGTCTCCTGAGGGATCTCCTCCCAGACCTGGACTAAAGCATCCGCCAACTCCTGGACAGTCTGTGGTGCAACGTGGCGTTGGTGGATGGAGCGAGACATGATGTCCCAGATGTGCTCAATTGGATTCAGGTCTGGGGAACGGGCGGGCCAGTCCATAGCATCAATGCCTTCTTCTTGCAGGAACTGCTGACACACTCCAGCCACATGAGGTCTAGCATTGTCTTGCATTAGGAGGAACCCAGGGCCAACCGCACCAGCATATGGTCTCACAAGGGGTCTGAGGATCTCATCTCGGTACCTAATGGCAGTCAGGCTACCTCTGGCGAGGCCATGGAGGGCTGTGCGGGCCCCCAAAAGAAATGCCACCCCACACCATGACTGACCCACCGCCAAACCGGTCATGCTGGAGGATGTTGCAGGCAGCAGAACGTTCTCCACGGCGTCTCCAGACTCTGTCACGTCTGTCACATGTGCTCAGTGTGAACCTGCTTTCATCTGTGAAGAGCACAGGGCGCCAGTGGCGAATTTGCCAATCTTGGTGTTCTCTGGCAAATGCCAAACGTCCTGCACGGTGTTGGGCTGTAAGCACAACCCCCACCTGTGGACGTCGGGCCCTCATATCACCCTCATGGAGTCTGTTTCTGACCGTTTGAGCAGACACATGCACATTTGTGGCCTTCTGGAGGTCATTTTGCAGGGCTCTGGTAGTGCTCCTCCTGCTCCTCCTTGCACAAAGGCGGAGGTAGCGGTCCTGCTGCTGGGTTGTTGCCCTCCTACGGCCTCCTCCACGTCTCCTGATGTACTGGCCTGTCTCCTGGTAGCGCCTCCATGCTCTGGATACTACGCTGACAGACACAGCAAACCTTCTTGCCACAGCTCGCATTGATGTGCCATCCTGGATGAGCTGCACTACCTGAGCCACTTGTGTGGGTTGTAGACTCCGTCTCATGCTACCACTAGAGTGAAAGCACCGCCAGCATTCAAAAGTGACCAAAACATCAGCCAGGAAGCATAGGAACTGAGAAGTGGTCTGTGGTCACCACCTGCAGAACCACTTCTTTATTGGGGGTGTCTTGCTAATTGCCTATAATTTCCACCTGTTGTCTATTCCATTTGCACAACAGCATGTGAAATGTATTGTCAATCAGTGTTGCTTCCTAAGTGGACAGTTTGATTTCACAGAAGTGTGATTGACTTGGAGTTACATTTTGTTGTTTAAGTGTTCCCTTTATTTTTTTGAGCAGTGTATATACTATACCCACATTCTGGCTCTTCTGTGGGGTCCTGCCTGTACTATCCCTCTGCATCATCATGTCTCATTAGTTAGGCCGGTAGCTATGTTCCCTTGAAGAACCTATATCAAATTGGACTCAATATAAAATAGTATGGCAAACCTCAAATGACAGCCTTTTCACAATATAGTAATTTTGTTCAGAGCCACATACTGCATTCTGCATACTGTACATAGGACTGATAATATATGGGGAATAGGGTGTCATTTGGGACACACTTTTAGTGTCTACAGCCCCGGGTGTGGCCTATGGGTCTTTGCACACCCCGCCTAAGGAAACATCCTTGGGGTAAAAGGAAACACTGCATGATACCTCTCCTCTTCCCTCCCAGTCTCCCCCAAGGCTAGCGCCCAACTTTTCCTCTAATCCATTCTACTTCCTCCAGTCCCCTTTTGAAGTCATTTCATAACAGAGCAATTTTCTCGTTAGCGTTGGTCTTTAATTGTAGGTAATTAAGCGTGGTGGTGTGGTGGAGGGAGCGCTGCTCGGCCGACTAGGGGGAAATTAGCCGCGGTTCAGCTGTGAAATATGAGGTTAAGTGAGAGAAGGAGAGGGGAGAGGTCAGCGACTCCCAAACATGGGGCAGGCCGACTGTGGGCTAGGTAGGGCAGGTGGGACGGGAGGGTGGAAGAGGGGAAGGGTGGATGGAGGGTGGATAGAAAGAGAGAGGTGAAACAGAGAGACAATGTGGAAGAGATGGAGAAGTTTGAGGAAGAATTGAGTGAGGAGGAAGAAAGAACGATTTACTGACAAGCAAGGGAAGGATAACAGGAAGGAGAGAAGAAAATAATAAAGGGCATTTCACAGGGACTGATAAGAGTGAATATAAAGCCAGATTGTATAAAGCAGGAACAATGTTTTTCTGTGTATTTTACTATCGGTTGGTTGAATAAATAAACATACAGTATAACACATCTAGTATCATGATCTCTTTATGGAGTGCAGTCATCTAATAAGATGACCTATAGACAAACATCCATTCAACAGTCCTCTGCCATGTCTCAGCAAAACCCTGAAGTGGATATAGCTGACATGGAGTGGATTACTGACTTTACAGACTTGGAGTGACCCTTGATTAAATGTAGTACCCAACTGAATAAAGCCCCCGTGCCCCTCCCATCCGTTAATGTGTTTATGTTAGCCCGCCTAACGGCTATAAACGTCGGAAGAGCCATAAAGCAGATGAGGAATGATTGGAGCCATTGACTGTACTGTCATCGGCTCAGTGCTGGGGGACTGACTCTGGAACTGCCTTTATGACTGTTTTATCTCCCAAGGAACCATTCAACCTGACAATAATCAACCTGTTAAAGTCAACATAAATATCACTTCAGTCGCCCAAAGTACAAGACAAATAACTGAAACGCTGTATTTCTGAGAGGTGTGGATGTTGATGTTGCCTACCTAATCAATGGATGAGGCTCAAGGCCACTGATCAACCAGCCAGGTTGTTCAAGATTGATGTCGAAATTGGACATCTTTCCATGTCCTGAAGAAGTCGAGAAATGCCTTAAAAACCGGCCACTAGGGGCAACAGTTAGCACTATTACCATCAGGTAGGCTTGGGTTTTGCTAGGGTGTTGTGGACAGAATGCTGGATGTGCATAATCCCATGACTCTGGATCAGAAGGTTGTGTGTTTGATCCCACTGTTTTTTTAGTTTGGGTTTTAACCCTATCCCAAACCTTAACCCTTACCTTAACCATTTGGAATGAGTGACTAAACTTAATGTTTTAACCCTATCCCAAACCTTAACCGTTACCTTAACCATTTGGAATGAGTGACTAAACTTTTAATGTTTTAACCCTATCCCAAACCTTAACCCTTACCTTAACCATTTGGAATGAGTGCCTAAACTGAACCTTTAACTTCGAAATTTGACCTTTGGAGAGATGGAAAAATACAGAGCAGCAGGAGCAACAAAAACACTTCAAAATGTGACGTTTGGAGAACATGGATGAACGTCTAATTCTGCAGTGAGACTGTGAGAGCTTGTTGCTTTTCCAGCCAGACATATTGAATAACAAAAACATACCTCTGATTGATACCACTGATATCATTAGAAAAAATCCTATGTTTGCTTGACCTTTACCTCTGACCCAGCTGGTGTCTCATGCTTAATGCTTTACCCTGACTGATCACACTGTGGCCCATCTAGATACAGCACTGAAACTGCTACAGAGATACACCTCACAGGGGCTTGACATTCTACAGGTAACTTCCCCCCTCAAATATACACCATTTAAACCTACCTACATTATAAGTGCTGCAAGCATTAACGAAGGCCAGCCACACACTGTATGAGTTTGAGGATTTCCTTGCACGCTCATGCACACAGGCACAGACACACACGTGCGCACACACACATTCTGTACCTAAAACTTCTAAAGCGAATCCCCCATTTGTCAGTGTTGTAGAATACGTTTTTACCTGTGTACTAAAGCTCCCTGGCCTCCTCACTTCCTCTCCTTCCACACTCTCTTGCCACTTAGATACACCGCTAACATCTGACCATTTCACACCTTAAAGCGATGATATACACTGAGTGTACAAAACATTGAGGACACCTTCCTTATATTGAGTTGCACCCCCCTCTTTTGCCCTCAGAATAGCCTCAATTCGTCGGGGCATTGACTCTACAAGGTGTTGCAAGCGTTCCACAGGGATGCTGGTCCATGTTGACTCCAATGTTTCCCACAGTTGTGTCAAGTTGGCTGGATGTCCTTTGGGTGGTGGACCATTCTTGATACACACGGAAACTGTTGAGCGTGAAAAACCCAGCAGCACTGCAGTTCTTGACACAAACCGGTGGGTCTGGCACCTACTAACATACCCCATTCAAAGGCACTTACATATTTTGTCTTGCCCATTCCCCCTCTGAATGGCACACATACACAATCCATGTCTCAATTGTCTGAAAGCTTAAAAATTATTATTTGACCTGTCTCCTCCCCTTCATCTACAGAGATTGAAGTGGATTTAACAAGTGACATCAATAAGGGATCATAGCTTTCACATCAGTCTGTCATTGAAAGAGCAGGTCCTTAATGTTTTGTACACTCAGTGTAGGCCACCATTACAAATGCAACGCAACACGTTTTCTCCTCAAAGAAGCATCGCAATACTGCTTAATAGCAAAGGAACCAGCGTCGATCTATTTGGAGACGCATAGCGCGCAGTACAATACAATCCCGTGCACATTCTGTAGATCAATCCATTTCTGAAGGAGCCACGTGTTTTCCCCTATATCTCTTGAGCTCCCTGTTTCCAGAGCACTCCGACGTCTTCTTTTAGTATTCCTCTCACTTAGTCTAATGTGTGTCTATCCAGAGGCAAGGGGAAGAGACCATGCTTACCTTCTCCGATGCGCTCTCATGGACTTGGCAGTAGGTCCCACTTGAGTTTCCGGGGTCCGGTCGACGTAACTGACATAGACAGAGCTTTCTGACCGCTGGGAATCAACTCATGAACACCTTTCACTGCCCATCCTCCACATGTGCATAATAGTAGGCTAAAGCAACTCAAAGAAAGATAGATAGGCTAATAAAAAGGATAGGCTATAGCCTATTGAAAAGTTATTGATACACAGAAGATAATCTGAACATTAATTATTAGGTTAAAGAAAAACGAAGCTGGTATGAGTAGTCAAAAGCGTACAGAACCACGCTGGTAAAGAAAACAAACAAAACTCTGTGGGAAATGTCCTACGCAAAAACAAATATGCTAGTTTGCTAAAAGAAAAGAGGACAAATGCAAAAAAAAGTTGTCCGCTCTAAACGTTTCCTATGTCACTTTCAACTGCGTCCGCGGTGCATAAGAGATGGGACAAGAAGAAGAAGAAGCTGAGAACCAGATGGAGACACACGAGAAACAAGGCTATATGAGAGGGCGAGGCAGGTGGACAGCGCTTGCTAAGGGGAGAGAGCAAGCGAGCTTGACAGAGAGGTCCAGGACGCGGGGAAAGAGCAGGTGGAGAGAAAGAGATTGAGAAGCTCATATGGGTCTACCCCTCCACACCCAAGCTGGCTGCACTTAAGTTTCTATCTGCTCTGTAAAATGTGTTCTGCACTTGTCCTGTGTGTCCACGAGACAGAAAATTGACCAGCCGACTGAAAGCAAAGTGGGAGACCGCCACGGAAAATATATGTAGACGGTGGCCAGATAGCGGATCGATCAGGTTATATAATTTTGCCCAAAGTCGGGGAAAATAAAGTTCATGGAGGAATGAAATTTGAAAACAGATGGCGAATCCCGTCGCCTTAAATAAGATTCGATCTCTTGGAATGGAGTGTAGATAATATTTTGTTGGACGTTTGATGAAAATGACAGATTTTTCATTTTGGACAGGTGGGGGTAGAGAGGGGTGATGGAGGAACAGGGGGAGGGGAGGGGGTCCAGGGGCGGGTGACAGTGGGAGTGGGACTACGTGCAGGTGATAGAGGGGGAACCCGATGTGTCTAGGGACAGAAACTAAACTTGGGAGAGGAAAACGGTGTATTTCTTCCCTTAGAGCTTTTCTCCATCCTCATCCCTCTGTTTCTACCCCCATAGCGCGGTAACTGCTCCTCCCTTCTAACCCCGCACACCCCCGGCGTTCCACAAAGAACGGGGGGAGTAAGAGAGAGAGGAAAGGAGAGAAAACAAGAATACCAAATAAATGAGAAATTTTCGTACAGGCCCCGCTTCCGTGCGTTTCATGCTAGCAATAACAATTAAATATCGACCGCTTTCCCGGACGGAGAGAACCTGAGATACCCAGAGACTGCCAAGTACCGAGACCCCCGCGCCCCCCCCCCCCCCCCCTCTCTTTCTCCATCTTGCTCATATGCACTCACTCTCCTCCTTTTCTAGTCATCCCTCTCTCCTTCTCCTTCTAATCCAACTCCATCAACCCAATCTCTTCTAATTTTGTGTCTCTCATTTCTCTTGATTCTTTCCATCCCTCCTCCCACCATATCTCATCAGCTGCAGCACTCTTATCATTGCTTTTTTGTGCTAGCCCTTGGCCCAACCTCTGCTTTTCTCTCAACACTCAACACAACAAAATATGCCTGTCACTTTATCAAAATCAAATATAATGAACTGAGATTCATAAAGGTTGCCACCAGCCTAGAGGTTATATTTAGGCATATGAATAGTAGAACATAGGGGATCATCTTCAGCAACTCCCTTTCTAAGTAGGCCTTAACCGCTTGTAATATATCTACAATGTATATTTATTTTTTTACGTTTTAGTCATTTAGCAGACGCTCTTACCCAGACCGATTTATAGCAGTGAGTGCATACATTTTCATATTTGTTTGTACTGGTCTCCCGTATTCCCACAACCCTGGCGTTGCAAGTGCCATGCTCTACCAATTGAGTCACACGGGACCATATCTGCTATATAGTCCACTTTTAGAAAGGGATCTGTGGGTCTATTGGCCCATTTCGTCAAACTAACACAATGCCATCATTTGGCAAACATGTATGATTTCACACTGAAGCCTACTATGTTATAAATACAGGAAGGAAAATAGGTCTATCTAGGACATGGGCCAGAGGGCCTAAAGGACCAATGCAGGAGCCAGTCAAAGGGCGCCAAACAAACAGGTAGACTCCATTCCCTTCTAACAGCCTTCTTTAGTTGATTGACGTGTCCCCTAGATTCATGGAACTCGTGACAAGAATGTGAGAGTGGTGGCATTATGTTGGACTGAATTCTTGAGCGCGAGCAATACCAACTTTCCAAACGAATTGCACAGCTATCAAAAGTTTCTCCATTATTGTCGTTGTGTCTTCTCGCTGCTCTTTATATTTTTTTCCGCCTCAGAACTTCTTTCTCTTTGCACCCAAGTCATTCGATTTCTATTTATTTCACCCACCCCCAGCCCCAACCCCAACCCCCCCTTCTCAGCACTCCATCTTCGCTCACTCTCCTCATCCGATCTCGCCGTTTTCACACCTCTCCGCGTCTTCGTCCCCTATTAAAACCCATTCCTCCCCAATTGTCGCCCTATTTCTCTCTTTTGCCATCCCACTGTCTTCCCCTCCGTTCTTCCCTCCACCTCGTTATCTCACCGTTAGGATTTAATTAGCTAATGCTTTAATTATCTACGCCCCAATACCTGCACCATTAATATACCTTCCCCCTAGCCCTCTCACCCCTCAGGCCTCCAAGGTAGCTGTGTCGCTGTGTCCGTGGACACAAAAAAATCCCCGTTCTTTTCCCTTTATTTTTCCCTTTTACCCCATGCCTCTTTTTCACTCTATTTCTCGGTCTTCCACTCTTTGCCCCCTACCTATTTCCCCCCAGTCATCTCTCCCCGTCTATCTTTCTTCTGCCCCCCCCCCCCCCTCCCTCTTACACTCTCCCCCTTTCTCTCAGAGCCTAGCAGTCGCCTGCGCCGGCTAGTCTCTCTCCCCGGCGTTGGAATTATGAAAAATGCGCCCATCGACAGAGCGCCTCAGCTTCGATTAGCCGAGATGGGACATGACAGGCCGCGATCAATACTTATACCGTCCTATAACGTGTCAACTAATGAATCAATCTCGGCTAAATTTTCCATTTTTCAAAAGCCGACGCGAGAGACTGGAATATCCTCTTTTGTAAAGATATTATTATCGATTTCGTCGGCAATTTGACATCGGGGGTAGTTAATTCCACTCTAGAATAAAATTGAAAACACTTGAGATTGAAGTGAGAGAGGGAGGGAGGGAGGGAGGGAGGGAGGGAGGGAGGGAGAGAGGGAGGGAGGCAAGGGCAGGCAGGAGGGGAGGGGGGAGACGGTTGTTGACTTGATAAAAGAGGATGGGAAGATGGAAGGAAGGGGAAAACGTGTAGGAAGAAGAGATACCACTATGGTACTATAGAGAAAATCTATCTATCTATATAAATTATGTATCTACGTATCTATCTATGTATCTATCTAAATTATGCAGCTATCTATCTATCTATCTATCTATCTATCTTCAAAAATAAAAATTCAAAAATAAAATACATTGTTTTAGAGGGATAAATAGGGTTAGTAAATGAATGGTGGTCAGTGAATGTTTGAGCAGTATAGGTCTATAGGGATGATGTATTTAGGGATGACATATTTAGGGATTACATATTTCGCCCACTGTCATGTTAGCATATGCTATACAGTATGTGATTGTGTCATTAGAAAGTACACCTGATATCCAAGGCAGACTAGTTTCATTAGAAAGTAATCCTGATATCCAAGGCAGATTGTCCTATAAGGTACATGTATGTGTACAACAGGGTATTTGTGTGTTTTCCTGAGCATGCTGTAGCTATTGTTAGAATCAATGAGAGTGCCATAGCGTACACAGTGTGTGTGCGTGCATGTTTTTGTCTATGTGTATACACGTGTAAGTTTGTGTGTGTGTGTGTGTGTGTGTTTCTGTCTGTCTGTGTGTGTGTGTATGTGGGGTTGTGTGTCTGAGTGTATATGTATCAGTGTGTACAGTATGTGAGGTTGTGTGTCTGAGTGTGTATATGTGTCAGTGTGTATGTGAGGTTGTGAGGTTGTGTGTCTGAGTGTGTATATGTGTCAGTGTGTATGTGAGGTTGTGTGTCTGAGTGTGTACAGTGGGGGGGAAAAGTATTTAGTCAGCCACCAATTGTGCAAGTTCTCCCACTTAAAAAGATGAAAGAGGCCTGTAATTTTCATCATAGGTACACGTCAACTATGACAGACAAATTGAGAATTTTTTTCCAGAAAATCACATTGTAGGATTTTTAATGATTTTATTTGCAAATTATGGTGGAAAATAAGTATTTGGTCACCTACAAACAAGCACGATTTCTGGCTCTCACAGACCTGTAACTTCTTCTTTAAGAGGCTCCTCTGTCCTCCACTCGTTACCTGTATTAATGGCACCTGTTTGAACTTGTTAATAGTATAAAAGACACCTGTCCACAACCTCAAACAGTCACACTCCAAACTCCACTATGGCCAAGACCAAAAAGCTGTCAAAGGACACCAGAAACAAAATTGTAGACCTGCACCAGGCTGGGAAGACTGAATCTGCAATAGGTAAGCAGCTTGGTTTGAAGAAATCAACTGTGGGAGCAATTATTAGGAAATGGAAGACATACAAGACCACTGATAATCTCCCTCGATCTGGGGCTCCACGCAAGATCTCACCCCGTGGGGTCAAAATGATCACAAGAACGGTGAGCAAAAATCCCAGAAACACACGGGGGGACCTAGTGAATGACCTGCAGAGAGCTGGGACCAAAGTAACAAAGCATACCATCAGCAACACACTACGCCGCCAGGGACTCAAATCCTGCAGTGCCAGACGTGTCCCCCTGCTTAAGCCAGTACATGTCCAGGCCCGTCTGAAGTTTGCTAGAGTGCATTTGGATGATCTAGAAGAGGATTGGGAGAATGTCATATGGTCAGATGAAACCAAAATATAACTTTTTGGTAAAAACTCAACTCGTCGTGTTTGGAGGACAAAGAATGCTGAGTTGCATCCAAAGAACACCATACCTACTGTGAAGCATGGGGGTGGAAACATCATGCTTTGGGGCTGTTTTTCTGCAAAGGGACCAGGACGACTGATCCGTGTAAAGGAAAGAATGAATGGGGCCATGTATCGTGAGATTTTGAGTGAAAACCTCCTTCCATCAGCAAGGGCATTGAAGATGAAACGTGGCTGGGTCTTTCAGCATGACAATGATCCCAAACACACCGCCCGGGCAACGAAGGAGTGGCTTCGTAAGAAGCATTTCAAGGTCCTGGAGTGGCCTAGCCAGTCTCCAGATCTCAACCCCATAGAAAATCTTTGGAGGGAGTTGAAAGTCCGTGTTGCCCAGCGACAGCCCCAAAACATCACTGCTCTAGAGGAGATCTGCATGGAGGAATGGGCCAAAATACCAGCAACAGTGTGTGAAAACCTTGTGAAGACTTACAAAAAACGTTTGACCTGTGTCATTGCCAACAAAGGGTATATAACAAAGTATTGAGAAACTTTTGTTATTGACCAAATACTTATTTTCCACCATAATTTGCAAATAAATTCATTAAAAAACCTACAATGTGATTTTCTGGATTTTTTTCTCTCTCATTTTGTCTGTCATAGTTGATGTGTACCTATGATGAAAATTACAGGCCTCTCTCATCTTTTTAAGTGGGAGAACTTGCACAATTGGTGGCTGACTAAATACTTTTTCCCCCCACTGTATATGTGTCAGTGTGTATGTGAGGTTGTGTGTCTGAGTGTATATGTATCAGTGTGTACAGTATGTGAGGTTGTGTGTCTGAGTGTGTATATGTGTCAGTGTGTATGTGAGGTTGTGTGTCTGAGTGTATATGTGTCAGTGTGTATGTGAGGTTGTGTGTCTGAGTGTGTGTGTAGTAGAGAGAGGGAGTCAGCATGCGTGTCAGAGTGAAATATAGATGGAGGAGGCCAGCGTGTGTGAGGGTCAGCGAGGTGCAGTGTAACTGTCCACAATCACAGCCTTATTTACCTGTCAAAAACACTATCATCCCACAGCCCCAGCCAAGCAATTTCTGCTGTCTCTCTCTCCCTCCTCTTTCTCTCTTTCTCTGTCTCCAATTACAATCTAGAGGGCTATTTCTCTCCAGGACAAAAACACTGCCCACAAACCCTCCCTCTCTCTTCCGATCGCGCTCTCTCCTGCTCTCCTTTTCTCTTTCCCTCTCTCTTTCCTGCTCTCTCTCCCTCGCTCTTTTCTCAGCTGAGAGTTGCAGAGTGGAAATGAACAAGGTGTAAACACACACCACTTATCGGAGTGTGTGCTATTGTGTGTTTGTGGGGGTAGTGTTGGCTATAGGAATAGGTGTAGGGTTAGGGTATAGGGAGCCATACACACAGACAGACATACAGACAGACAGACCACAGGTACACAGACTGACTTTAATATGATTGACAGTTGTGAAGCGCTTGAGCTTCTATAGGGAAACCAACATCTTGACGAGGATCCAGTCTACTCTGTAGGTTAACATCTTGACCAGGACCCAGTCTACTCTGTAGGTTAACATATTGACCAGGATCCAGTCTACTCTGTAGGTTAACATATTGACCAGGACCCAGTCTACTCTGCAGGTTAACATCTTGACCAGGACCCAGTCTACTCTGTAGGTTAACATCTTGACCAGGATCCAGTCTACTCTGTAGGTTAAAATCTTGACCAAGACCCAGTCTACTCTGTAGGTTAACATCTTGACCAAGACCCAGTCTACTCTGTAGGTTAACATCTTGACCAGGACCCAGTCTACTCTGCAGGTTAACATCTTGACCAGGACCCAGTCTACTCTGTAGGTTAACATCTTGACCAGGACCCAGTCTACTCTGTAGGTTAACATCTTGACCAGGACCCAGTCTACTCTGTAGGTTAACATCTTGACCAGGACCCAGTCTACTCTGCAGGTTAACATCTTGACCAGGACCCAGTCCCCTCTGTAGGTTAACATCTTGACCAGGACCCAGTCTCCTCTGTAGGTTAACATCTTGACCAGGACCCAGTCTACTCTGTAGGTTAACATCTTGACCAGGATCCAGTCTACTCTGCAGGTTAACATCTTGACCAGGACCCAGTCTCCTCTGTAGGTTAACATCTTGACCAGGACCCAGTCTCCTCTGTAGGTAACATCTTGACCAGGACCCAGTCTACTCTGTAGGTTAACATCTTGACCAAGACCCAGTCTACTCTGTAGGTTAACATCTTGACCAAGACCCAGTCTACTCTGTAGGTTACCAGGGTTCTAATCATAGAATTCAGACAATTTGGAAGTGAATAAAAATGCAATTAATTCATTGAAAAATGATCTTAGAAAATAATGGATTTGAATTCACTTTCTGAATTGAAAACTGAATTGACCCCCACCCTGATACATCGACCCTTAGGGGTTGTCGTTTCAAGGAATCACTAAAGAAGTCTATTTTCTTTTTTTTGCAGATTCAATACTTATTATTTACTAATCTAAAGCTAACTGTTTGAAATCAAGTATGGTGGAAACAGTCTATCAGGCTTCTTACTAGGTACTTCCTGTGTAGGCCTTCCTGTAGCAGGATTGCATTTCAGATTCAGCACCATTGACAGCAGTGAGGCCAATTTATGTTCAGGATTCACCTAGTGGCCATTTACGTTGCTGCAGCTTCACCAGACACAGCCTCTCCACTGTTCTTTGGTTCTGAACGGCAGATTGCAAGGATCCTGATCACTGCTGTCTGTGGTGTTGAATATGCATCTCTGCTATCAGCACTATTTGCTTGTTTGTTTACATTATTATTCACCTGACACCACAGGGATACCCTAAAAAAAGGTCTGGACAAACAGTCATATTTTCAACATGGATGTGAGGGTGCACCCCTATAATTTGAACCCTGCTAGCTAGAGACTTCTATGACAGCTTGAGTACTGTATGATGCCATCTCCAGCCTCTCTGACTGACTGACAGACAGTGAGAGATGGAGCTGCCCGCCGCAATGCCAAACTGAAAAGCGGGAGAGGTTTGGCTGATACATGACTCTTGGGTGGCCTTTTATTTCCCCTTCTGAGATCGACACTGGTGACTGAGACACACACAAACACACACACACACAGACAGAGAGAGAGCCTGATAGCATTCCCCTGCCTGTCGTAGTGACTGGCTCTGTGAAGGAGTGTTTGACAAACCCATTAGGGAGACGCCAGTGTAATAGCTTGGTATGTGTGTCTGTAGTGACTGGCACAGGAAGACTTCTAGTCGCTGTGATGACTGACGCACAATGTCTGACTGACACGTTACTGATAATGTCTGTGCTGAAAAGAGACACTGAGACACTGACACCAAGAGAGAAAGCCCTCAGACACAGAGATACAGAGACAAGAGGACACAGTGACACCACGTGAGGGTCTGGGATGGATACTGACACAAGACAGAGATATAGAGAGAGTAAGGGGAGACACAGATATAGAGATGTACGGCAGATACAAGAGGACAGCCACTGGTGTGTCCAAATGTACAGAAGGGTGTGACTAGATCCAGGAGTCAGACTTGTTACACAGTGTTGTTGGGGTCAAATGTATCTGATAGACGGGTAAAAGAAAGGGGAACGTGAGGTAGAACAGAGAAATAGAAGAGTGCCAAAGAGGGAGACAGCGGTAGAAAGAGACAGAGCAGGGAGAGCGAAATACAGAGGTGAGACACAGAGAAAAGAGCGATGGTGAATTGAGGGTGTGTGTGAGTGTGTGTGGATTAGTGTGTGTGGCGGGGCCGGGGCAGGCAGCAGGCAGCTGAGCAGAACCAGCCAGCCCTCACAAACCAATCAGGCCTTCATTAGGCCGGGCAGGAGGGATCGATGGGCAGCCCGCATCAATTAAACAGGACCCACACCACACACACCTAGGTTACACAACGCTTAACACACCCACACTACACAACTCAAGACACACACCTTCCCTACACACAACTACGCTACGCAACGCTACACACACCTTCAGGCTATACACACACCTTCACTACACAATGCTACACAAACTACACAACAGTATAGACACACCACACATGCTACATACAACTACAACACTACACACATCTACACTATACAACAATATACACACTATACTAAGCCTATATATATATAGACCTAATGTATACTCACACACCACAAGCATCTACACTATACACTAGTATTCAACACTAGACATTATAGAACATCTGAATACATGCACCACTATAATACACCATGCATACAGAGCAATACAGAACATTAATATAGGACACCACACACATAGGATATAGGTCAGGTGCAGTAACATGAAATGTTACATGTTATATGAGAATAGCAATTTAAATCACTGAAAATCTTACAGACTGTGGCTTTAAGGTTTTAAACCTCACAATCATCTGTAAATGTTTTTTGAAGTATTCTTTATCCTTGTATGATTGAGGACAAGAAATAAAAACACTACAAGCACTATAAGGATTTCAGTAAATCCAGGCAATTTACAGACAGCGATCCCCCCAAAAATGGCCATATTTTAGGGGGAATGTCTGATTCCTGATAACAAACAATGAGAACTTTCCAGAGCATTACCTCACAACGAGGCCTCAACTCAAACCGTGATCTGTCCAAACGCACTTTGAGACTCACACAAACACTCACAGCATCGATAACACCCAATTACACACACGCTCGCACATGGTGGGTCCTGAACACACAATTACACGCGCTCCGGACAAACTTTTATTAACACTCAATTACACACGCGCATAAATCACCAACCAAGCGCGCACTCTGCGTGAACACACACAGGCAGGCGCATGCACGCGGGATCACAGGCAGGAGCATTCCACTCCCTTTCCCTCCCACAAACCATAGGCCGAAATAAATTCTACAAACAAGAACCCACCCTGAAATAAACGTGTCTGTTTTCGACGATTACCGGGCCACGCTTCCTGAGACCTATGCGTCACCTGCGCAGCGCGGCATTGACACGTCAGTCTCCCGCGGCTAACGCAATGTGACAGTGTTTAGATTATAATATCTGGCCCGTATTACTGAGCATTAACGCCATTACTGCGCACCGCCCTCGCCAGAGACGCTCAGGTGGGCCACTCTGGGTCTGAGAGAGAAAGATGAGGAAATTGGGAAAATGCATTGAGGAAAAAAATGAGAGATGTGTGAATAGGAAAACAGAAATGGTCAAATCAGTTTAGTTCCCTATTAGAATAGTATTTTGGTGATTCTGGAAGATAATGTAAACATTTGGCAATTAACTGAGAAATATTTAGTATTTTTGGTTGATTTTAGGGTTTTCAGAGGGGTTATTGTTTGAAGGGCCTGGACTGTAGGCCCAAATACTGTAGGCCATTTAGTGAGCAGATTAACTTGTCACCTAAACCTGGATGCCATCAGAAATATCCATATTCTCAATGGAAAGGGTTGAAAAGATGCTCTCATTAAATGTGTGTGTGTGTGTTTGTGTGTGTGTGTAGGTGTGTGCATGCGTAAATGCAACACATGAGAGACAGAGAGAGGGGGGATGCGTATGTTTTCTTTACTTTAGTGTGGTGGGGGTGGTTTGAGGTAATAACAATAACTACATGGGGAGGGGGAGCCTAACCCAATGCAACCCAACCTAACCCAACCCAATGGATATAAAGCCATTTTAATAATGAACAGCTGAACAAGCACCATCACTTCATATGATTTAGTGTTTACACTGAGCCACGTTCCGCTTGATATCGCTTTTCTCAGCCTTCGTTTGTTTCTCACAAAGAAAACACTTATTATCTCAGCCTTGTTGTTTTAATTAGGGAAATTAATACATACGAATAAATTAATATGGCCTGCATCCTCCAGACAGTAGCACCCACCCAGGCCTCCCTGCCTGGGATGTATTTGCGCACTGTAATTAACGCTTAATAAGTAAGTGATTCATTATGATTAGCGTGCGGATTCGCCGTAATGGCCTCTCTCTGTGCTAGCAATCAACCTCACTCTGTTTACCAGTTCGTGGATCTCTCTATCCGTCTCTGTCTTCACACGCGCTCATCTCCTCCCCAATCTACATATCCGCCACTGTTCTTCGTCCCTCTCCATCCCTCTGTTAGTGACAGAGGGCCATTGGCTGTGTCTCGCTCCATCCATCTGAGCGTCATTAGCCACGCCGAGACTGATGCAGGCTGGGGAGGAACCAGAGCCGTCATCACACAGAGGGATCACTCACTTTTTGGAAGGGGTTTGAAGGGGGAAGGGGTGTTTAAGGGTGTGTGTGTGTGTGTGGGGGGGGGAGGGGGGGGGTGATCCCATAATTTACTTAACAAAAGTATAGAATGAAGCCTCATATGCTGAAGGAATCACTTATTATCACTGATCAAGTGGGGGATGTGTTATGGGGTTGCACACAGACGCCATGTGAGGAGAGGATCATACATCTTGTGATGAGGGGATCATTTTGTGACTCCTTACTGGCAGTAAGATAGGGATGGACAGAACCATCAGTTGTCAAGGAAGTGGGGGAAGAGGGGTTTGTTGGTGATGATGTCAACAATCAAAGGCCTATGCCAAAGTGCACTGGTAGTGCTGTCATTAAGAAGAACAAGAGAGAACATACAACTATGCACACTTCAGGGAGGTGAGAGAGAGGTGCATGGACCTTCTACAACTCCGGGTTCTAAACCCAAACAATCTGGTTGAAGATCCATGAGGATTTTCAGCAAGCTATTCTTGACAGCAGTTTGCCTGAGCCATTATATACAGTCAAAGAACGGGTTGTTTTTCCCTCCCCTTCCCTCCCTCCCTCCCTATAGAATGTTCCTCGCCCCAAAAATTATTTATTGGTCATTTTAGCCCCTTTGTGAGCATGCGGCGATCAATTCTCTCTTCTCTTCATGATGGTCTTAGCGCTTGGCCACAGCAGTTTGACCTTCTCTAAAAGATCTATCCATTTATCCGTCCATCCTGCTACCTACCTATTAATGTTTTCATATTGCTTCTGGGTTTCTGGCGCCTGTTGACGATAAAGACTTGTGTTCATCAAGCCATTATCTCTGTCTGTTTGTGCAATTATATGCCCTGGTCCTAAAGCGGGGCCAAATCAGCCGGGGAAGAAAATGACGGGTCATTGTTGAGAATATGCACTTGAGACAGAGGGAAACACATTGTGAGGGTTGCGATGGTGGGATACAGGGAAGAGCAGGGTCAGGCTGAGGGTAAATTACATATCACATTACCTAGTGGGGGTCACCCAATTCCTCCCAATCATTCACAATCCTCATCACAGTAACAGCTCTTTCTGTCTGTCCGTCCATCTGTCCGTCCATCTATGCATCTGTCTATTAACAGTATTGCAAACATAAAAGCTAATGTCCGGGACTCCTATCAGCAGCAACAGTTTCAGGACCTTGGACAGCAACCCCAGCAGGCACTGTCAGACTGTAGTCACATTTCAGCACTGGACAAAATCAAATCAAATGTTATTTGTCACATGCGCCGAAAACAACAGGTTACTTACAAGCCCTTAACCAACAATGCAGCTTTAAGAAAAATAAGTGTTAAGTAAAATAAATAAATAATAATAATTAAAGAGCAGCAGTAAAATAAAATAACAGTAGGAAGGCTATATACAGGGGGTACCGGTACAGAGTCAATGTGCGGGGACACAGGTTGGTCGAGGTAATTAGTCGGGGGGTAATCTGAACAAATGTTAGAACATAGAGATCATATTAAATGTTCTAATTCCTAATTCTATGCGTTAAAATACATAATTATGCAAATGAGGGTTCTTTTAATGACATATGAGGAGAGGGGACTTCAAATCCAGGCCCAGCTGTCCAGAGTACTGCTGGTTGTCTTTACTCCCTGGTAGTTAATTGATTGATTAATGTCATCGATTACCCTCCTCTTTCTCATCACTGTGATGGTTAGTTTGGTCTTATTTACACTTAACATGGATAACCATCCAGAACTTTCACCTCAATACCTCTCGTTACGCCCATTCTACAACATCCTCTCTCTCTCTCTCTCTCTCTCTCTCTCTCTCACTGATCCCTCTCTTTTTCTCTTCTTAACTCCGACTCTCTCTAACCCTTTCATTCTCCCCCCTCCACCCACCCATGGCCTTTCCATTCTCATCCCCTTCTCTCTTTCCTCTCATTCACACCCCCTTTCTGTCCCTTCCAATCTCCTTCTTCCTCTCTCTCTCTCTTCTCTGGCTCACAGGGCAGTATTACATATTCCAGTCCCATGCTTTGCATGATTTGGGCAATAGATGAAGCCATATCCCTCTCTCCTCCACCGTCTCTCCCCTCCCTCTCTCTCTCGCCTTGTTGTTTAATGTTTCAATTTGGAGGAAGCAAACATTCAATCAGACAGATTAACTGTTTAATGCATGTCATCAGTCAAACTGTCTACGAGGCGGGGCCCTCTCGGCCTAGCGCTCTCTCCTCTCTCCCCCCTCCACTCGCGCTACGTCCTTCTCACTCCCCTGCTCTCCACGCGCCCACTGTCTACTCTCATTCAGGCTGGCCCATCCAGCACCAAGCCTAGATACAGCAGCGTCCACACACACACACGGTTCACTCTGATATACATATAAATATATAGTTTAGGCAAAGCGTCAAATGTGCTCAGACACACCCGTGCACAGATGGAATATAGATGTATTTACGTGTGCGTTTCAGCAGTACATGGATTACATGAAACATTCAGTGGGATTCTAATGCCACATTTCTTGATGTGCTAAAGGACACGTGGTGATTCACTTAGGATGGTAAAACTGCTGTACACAATTAAGTCACACTCTCTTAACAGACGGCAGTCACACACACACACACACATCCCACAGGCCAGTGGACAGGGAAAGGGATGTAGAGCAAGGGAGTGAAAGATTAGAGGAAATGAAAAGAGTAAAGAGTAAAGAGGAAAGAGGGAAAGGGTTGCAGGGTGTGGTGGAGGTGGAGTAGACTGTAAAATAGGGCTGACAGAGACATGCACTTTAGGAATGACATGAAATACACTCTAGATGGAACATACAAACGCAGTTCTACTGTAGAAGTAGCCTGAGTTGTGAAGTGTATTGTAATCAAGACATTTTCAACTGTTGATTTCTGTTAATTGTATGTTTTTTATGAATGAGTATGAATGTCTGCTTACAGATGTCATTGCAACAGTTATATCATCTCCACTCTTAAAACTTCTCTCTCTCTCATTTTTACCCCTTTTTTAAATATGCTCGATCTTGATCACTTTTACTGCCCCCCATCTCTCTTTTTCTCCCTCCCCCTCTCTCCCTCCTCCTTCCTCTCCTGGTGCTCCAGTGCGTCTGGTCTCCCCCACTCTCTGACCACAGCGCTGAGGGAGGGTGTCTAAACCAAGTAAGTATTGACAGGGAGCTCCAGTGACACGAGGAAAGAAGAGACAGTCAATGCCCAGACACACAGGTCAGGGGTCAATGACAAAAGGTAGGTGGCCTTGACTGGATAGAAAAGGGGGTGGGATGGATGGAGAAGGGAGAGCAAATAGAAAGGAATGAAGAGCCGGAAAGAGAGCGAAAGAGAGAGAGCGAGAGAGAGAGAGAGAGAGAGAGGAGAGAAGAGGAGAGAGAGAGAGAGAGAGAGAGAGAGAGAGAGAGAGAGAGAGAGAGAGAGAGAGAGAGAGAGAGAGAGAGAGAGAGAGAGAGAGAGAGAGAGAGAGAGAGGAGAGAGAGAGAGAGAGAGAGAGAGAGAGAGGAGAGAGAGAGAGAGAGAGAGAGAGAGAGAGCGTGTGGCTGAAAATCAATGGACAACAAAATACACAGAACAGAACTGACGTGTAAATGTGAGCCCATCTCAGAGGATTAAGACAATCCGTTTCTGACACCTATACAAATCAGTGGATTAGATTTACTCATTATATATAGAACTTTCACACAATCAAATAATCCCACAATTAGCTGGATTATAATCTTGAGGTGAGAGAAAGTATTGAGAGAGATGGACTGAGACAAAGAGAATGAGAGAGACTGACTGAAATGTAGCGAGGAGTGGACAAGAGTGGGCATGCCACTGGACTAGGATTAGGATACACACACACGGTATGTATTGACACAGAGGGAGAGTGTCAGTGTGTATTGAACGGCGGTGGTAACGGGCCTCCCTCCACACCCATCCCCTCCCTCTCTCTCTCCCACTCTCTATCGGATATCAGTCCCTTCTCCTCTAATCATTTCCTTCCTTCTGGCCCTCTCTTCTTTCTTAATGCAATTATTCATCATTCATCTCTTCCTCTCTCCTTCTATTTACCTATTTTTTTCTGGTTACTTCATCCCTCTATCATTCGTACTCTTGTATGCTTGGATGCTATGGCCTTTTGTTGCATCTTTAGTTTCTGTCTCAACAACGGACTCCTCTCCTTCCTTTATGTAAAGCTTCTCTTGTTGTCTCTTCTTTTGTGGGTTCTCACCTGGCTTCCTCTTTTGTTCTGATCATATACACTCTCAAACAGTGAAAAAAATTGCACTCATCCATTTATGTCACTCTCCAAGTCCTAAATGAACTTTCCTATGGTAAATATAAATATCTATTACATCTAACCTTTATGAACAGAATTAGTAAGGCCAGGTGTTCTCATCTCTGCACCCGATGGTGAACAGTGGAGCACCCACCTGCTCTATAACCTCTCTGGAACTGGCCCAAATCATTGGAGCGCTGTTGGAGCCAACAACAACAACAACAACACAACAGATCAGATGTAAGATCAGCTCTCCCTCCCTTGGCTTAATCTTTATGATCAGAACAAGACGACAGGCCTGGGACCAGCTATTTAGCTGACCATAAGATGTAGTTAGACATACAATAACAACCACCGGCCAGAAACAGAAAACCTCTAATATGTGGTTCTCAACCTGTGGGCTGTGACATATGTAGCCTACAGATTGTGTGACCTATACTGTAACAAAACCAATGCCACAGGCTAGGACACAGTCTTAAGATACACCTCAGAAGGAATCAGCTGTGTGTGTCCCTCCAGTGCCCACAGTTGGGAAGCACTCCACTCCCCTAATCTATGCACTGTATATAATCACATATACTGTGTAAACCACTGACAGCCTTGGGCACTTCCCCTCGAAGAGGTGCTTTGTCCTCTCTGTCAGTTCACCTTGATAACACACACACACACAGACAGCCTTGTTCTGCGCCAGACGTTCTCTTAATAAACAGAATTGGAATAGTGTTAATTTGTTGACAACCTTCAACCCATCTGTACTTTCTCCTGGTCTCTCTTCTTTCCATCTTGCTCAATCTTCCTCTCTCCATCTCTCTCTCTCTCTGTCTCTCTCCATCTCTCTCTCGCTCTGTCGCTCTCTCTCGCTCTCTCTCTCTCTTGTCTCTCTCTCGCTCTGTCTCTCTCTCGCTCTGTCTCTGTCTCTCTCTCTCTGTCTCTCTCTCTCTCTCTCTCTCTCTCTCTCTCTGTCTCGCTCTCTCTCTCTCTCTCTCCTCTCTCTCTCGCTCTGTCTCTGTCTCTCTCTCTGTCTCTCTCTCTCTCTCTGTCTCTCTCTCTCTGTCTCTCTCTCGCTCTCTCTCTCCTCTCCTTCTCTCTCTCTCTCTCTCTCTCTCTCTCTCTCTCTCTCTCTCTCTCTCTCTCTCTCTCTCTCTCTCTCACTCTCTCTCTCTCTGTCACTCTCTCTCTCCATCTCTCTCTCGCTCTGTCTCTCTCTCTCTGTCTCTCTCTCTCTCTCTCTGTCTCTCTCTCTCTCTGTCTCTCTCTCTCTCTGTCTCTCTCTCTCTCTCTGTCTCTCTCTCTCCTCTCTCTCTCTCTCTCTCTCTCTCCTCTCTCTCTCTCTCTCTCTCTCTCTCTCTCTCTCTCTCTCTCTCTCTCTCGCTCTGTCTCTCTCTCTGTCTCTCTCTGTCTCTAGCTCTCAAATGTGCAAGTTTTTGATCTCTTCTGAAATGAAAGCATATACATAGCTCAGATTCCAATGTTTTGAGAAGTACACTTACAGTATATCAATTCAATGCAACTCGCTAAAATGAAGTAATGTAAGACGGGTAACAGGTTAGTGATATAGGAATGAGCCTATGAAGCAAGTGTTTGGTCACTTTCATATGAACCCTATATGAACTCAGTCTGTTGAGGATATCCTTTGAATTACGATTTTCAGCCTAATTCAAGAAGACCCTAAATCTGATGGGAAGATGTGGGTGTGTTTAGCCTGGGCTAGTGTGTGGCAGTAGGAAGGAGGTTTGTTGATTTCTGGTTCTGCCAAGGAAAAAAGGAAAGGAAGATAACATGTATTTTCTTACCTCATGTTAGGTCTTTAGAAAAGTTGAGTGGAGAGAGAAAATAAATCAAACGGAGCATTTTCACATTAACAGGCGTATTGGCAGACAACCACCTTTCCCCACAAATTTGCGAACTCCGCTTCCTGCCCAGCGCTCAGAGTTCTTCCGGAAACAGATGGTTGCCGGAATGTCCTCGAGCAAAGTTGTACACAACTTGCTAGCCAAGAGGCGCGTGACGACGGGTGCGTGCATCTCTGACAACTTCTGCTATTTCTATCGTCGTTCTCTTTGCATGAACCACGGATAACAGTCGTTAAAATATAACTTCTAGTGTAACAGTAAAAATAGATGAATGAGATGGATGAAAAAGTTAGCCTATTCGGTGCTATAGGCTATTTATCTCTAGGATGGAATATATGTGGCCCACATATGTCATAGGTAAATGTTAGAATGATAAAAACTGCCTACAAAGTTTAAAAAGTGATGCAGTCTTGAGTATTTAAGGAATCTGCAACGTGAACTCTAGTTGGCGCTGACAAAAAGCGAGGTGCTGACCTGACCGCTGTCCATGGCGCTGAAATAGCTAACGCCTGACCATAGCCAGGCGGACGTCATTCAGCGTTCAATTAAACTCATATATAGCAACATTGGCTATAGGCCTAATATGATTAGGATATTGTAGGCTCTACATTTTGAATCCCATAGGCCTAGGTCTATTACTATTTGAGAACTGTATCCAGCAGTTTAGCTTTGGCCTACGGGGGAGTAGTGGGACGACAGAGGCCTAAACGAGAAGGAGAATGTTTGAACCACCTCTTCTAATGGATTTACAGCCTCATTTCCAATTAGCCCGTTGTAATCCGCAGCTCATCCCTTTTTTACGCCCCGCTTGTCCGACACCCGATACTTTGATCTGGACTCAGCGGGCCTGACGCTCCGGCCCATTGTTAAAGACTTCGCCAGGACTAATCTCAGTGACCCGGCGTAACTTTGACCACCCACTCCCTGGCCTTGGGTTTGGTTCATCACCGCCCCGGACACACAACGTTTTCCGGGAGAAAGCCCTTGATCATTTTCACCAAACACGTTTCCGCTGCGAGTCGGGTGCGCGCGTTCGACTTCCCTCTCATCCTATAAACAGCGCAGGCCAATAGGCAAATGGATATTGAGATACTTTATTTAAACTTCAGAAGCATGGGCTGAAAACTAAAATAAACCAAATAAGTGGTGGAGAGTATTTTGCATATGGCTATGGTTGATTGATGGGTGGGTGGATGGATGTATGGATAGATGGAAAGTTTTTTTCTCTCCCTCTGAAGACAGATTTGATAAGGGAAGGGGGTAGGCTATAATGTCTCAGCAGCTAACAATGATCTTAATGGGAGTCTACGTTTGTCATCATTGTATCATTAATAACGGCACGCCAATTTAACAACACTTCAACCAAAGAGAATGGGGAGAGTTAATACGGAGGCGTATACATCAATCGTTTTGCATATATTTAGTCGGATGGGGTACAGAAAATGAAACCAACAGACGAAAAAGCTCAATCGGATGAAGATAAAAACGGTTTCACTGGCTCAATATACAACACAAGACACTCTCACAAGCACTCAAACAGAGAGAAGGACAGGGAGAGGGGGGGTTAGAGACCCTTCCCTCCTTCCTTTTCTATCTCTCGCCCTCTCTCCTCTCTCTCTTTCCCTGGAAAAAAAAACGGCAAGCAGCCGCGACTCGCAGGGCCGCACATAGCTGATCAATATTCGATTTAGTTGCTAATTTAGGGCCTTTCTATACCTGTCATCCCGTGATGTATGAGTCCTAACCCGAGGTCGCCGCGGAAAAGAAGAAGGAAAAAAATTATAATAAGAAAAAATCAAACACCAGTCAACTTTTCACTTAACAATAGAGCGACTTGAATATTATTTATGGGCGAAAGGCCCACTTTATGGGTGAATTGCTCCTATAGCTGGCGGAATGATGAAGCGCATTGTAAGTACATGCCACACAGGCATTGACACAGGCGTAAACGGACACACAGGGGACAAAACATGTAAACATGTGAAAACATGCTGTTTTGTACAACGCATGCAGAGAGAGGAAGCATTGGCATCAGCACACATCAATTGAGTATCGATACACGTATAACTAACTACATATGAGCTCGCAGCTTATAACATACTATAACATATGGATTGAAAACAACCCGTATGGACTTTTACTGTTAGAGAGTTACATCTAGAGACAGAGGAAACGCTTTCCTAAAAAGACACACACACACACACACACACACACATCACAATCCCTGCTTTATTTTATCACTTAATATCTTACCGATCGATCACTGTTCTAAGGATGTTATCAATAATTTGAAAGCTTGATTAACTTCAACGTTTCCACAACAATTCTCCACGTTTATACTCTCTCGAATTTTTAATTAACGCTTGCTTAATTAGTTCGAGATCGTTTGGGACTAAGAGGCTTTATTTTAGGGGGAGGGGTGGAAATTAACATAGAAATCTCGGCTGATAAATTGATATGTTATCAGGAAAGAAATGTTGTAGGAATTTCTTGGCGGAACGAATCATAAACAGACATCCATCAAAATAAGGCAGCTAGAGACAACATATAATTCTTTAGCAATATTATTTAATTATTTTATGACTTTACAACCGTTTAAATGTTTTAGACTGGAATAATGAGAATGCAGTCATAATGTACTTTAGTACTGCCTCTTCACAAAGGAAAATGTAATTGCCTATTGCGAAATATTGTATCAAAGGGGCACAATAAACAAAGATAGGCCAACAAACCACTATTTATCTCCCAAAGCCAAACAAATCATTTTAAACATCAGTAGGTCTGTCATTGGGCAAGGATAGAGCACCTTTGATATGAAAGTACTTGCTTTGTCTGTGGTGCAGTAGTGTCCCAGTCCTCCCTCTCATTGGATCTGTAAAGATAATCAAACATGATGCATCGACAATTTTAGATACAATTGCCACTTCCGCTGTTTTAGGGGTCAGTGGAATGAGTCAAAGGTCACAGGGGTCAAGGTCTGGGTGATGTGCTGAAGGTAACCTATATTCCAGACAAAAAGGAAAGCTCTAACTGTGTATTAGTTTGGCATCAGACATAATGGTGAATACACTAATGCATGTTCTAATGCAATGCTAGTGCATAGAAGGCTTTTCATCCGTGGAATCAGTTGAAGGATCAATGAGCTGGCATTAGCAACACTACTATTGGCCAACGATCTTCTAAGAGATCTGTGGTGACTTTGTCACCTGCAGAATATCTCATGTTAACATTTCAGAACCATGTATAGCGATGATAGCTGCGTTCCGAGTTTCCAACCTTCAGCACTACAGGGCAATGGACTGGGACCGTCAGCCATATTTTAAACATTTTCCTTTAGAATTGTAAATAATCTACACCACTTAAGGGCACTCTGAGACTTCTGGACAGACCAATGGAGAAATAACACATTATGATCAAACATGAGGTGAATAAAGTACACTAATTTATGTCAGTTGTTGTAGGTCCCTTATTAGAGGCCTAGTAAGCACTGACCGTGAGTCACTGGCTTTAGACTGTGATTTCAAATTATTCAAACACATTCAATCATACAACACAAATGTGATGATCTTTTACAGTATACAAACAACCCACGATAGTGGATGGAGAATGGATCAGCTTGGCCTGTATATAGCTCCCTCAGCTCAGTCCTATAGGATCCAGTTGTTTGGTGGAAGTGTGAGTGTGATTTCCCCAGACCCTGCTCTCCAGGGACGTCCCGCTCCCCTGCCATCTCTCTGAGCCCGGCTGGTTAAATGGACAGGTCATTCATTCCCTGCTGCCTTTCAATCTCCCCTCCCTAGATAGGCCCTCACTGCCTTAAAGGCCACATTTCCCTGCCCATTACCTACAAGTCACAGGGAATATCTCAGCGCACTGTAGAATGATAACCCAATCAACACCGTCGTAATCATCACCAGTAAATGGGGACAACTCACTCATAAGGAAATAAGGAATAACATAAAGATATAAATAAGATGAGGCTGATAAGAGTTTTACAAATTGTAAACAGAGAAGACGTTCAATGAGAGTGTTTCCCTTTACCTGTAAGTAACAGGGAATATGCCATGACATTGTAGAAAGATCATCCATATTAAATTAGTAATTGAGGCAAACAACTCAAAAGGAAATTGAGGTGAAAAAAAGATGTGGCCACTTATGGTGCTAATACCCGCTTTACTTGTATATGTGATTGCTACTGCTTGTTATCTATTCTGTTGCCTAGTCACTTTACCCCTACCCATATGTACATACAGTATCTACCTCAATTACCTCGTAACCCTGCACATCGACTCGGTATTAGTACCCCGTGTATATAGCAAGTTATCGTTACTCATTGTGTATTTATTTCTCATGTTATTATCTTTCTATAATTTTTCAAATGTTCTCTCTGCATTGTTGGAAAGGGCTGGTAAGTAAGCATTTCACTGATAGTCTACAATTTGATTTGATTATTATCTCTACACCAACACCAGTGAGCTACAGATGTAGGATCTTAATTTGAGCCAGTTTGCTACCTCAGGAAAATAATCCTGCACCAACAGGAAATGTGAATTATTATGTGGATTATAATGAATGCACATTTTTGTAAGGGTTGATATATTTGTCATAAGGGAAAATCAAGTCTGAAATTTCAAAGTGAAAATTACAAACTTCAGAATTATTATTAAACCTGAACTACATTACAAGTTTTAAATGTCCTGCATCACAGGAAAGTTTTCCTGCAACAGGGTGATCAAATTAAGATCCTACATCTATAGGGGCATCGTTTAAATGAGTCAAATTAAATGGGTACCACCTCCCAAGAGCCTACATGACAGGCCATAGAGCTGTGTGCTGGGAATGAGAGATGATACGAGTGTGCATTAAGTCTCTTGTCTGTGTTGATGATGGTGGTCTTGACTAGGCCGGTTAACAGTGTTATTAATAATGCTATGATCTACGAGCTTGTCTGATGTCAGTCAGCCATTAGAGACTTGCCTCTATGTTCTCCACACCTCGTTTCCTTCAAGCCCTTGTCGGCAACAGCGCAGAGAACCGTTAAAATAATTGTGCGTTAATGGGCAAAGAGTGGTGGGGGCGAGGGCGGTGAGGAGAGGAGAGGGGGAGGAGGAGGAGAGAGGGAAAGAAGGGTTTAAAAGGTAGGGTCATTATGTACAGGGATGATTAGATGCCTTGACTGACCCATGCCATGCATCTCACTCACCAGAGACAAATGATGGACAGATAGACGGACCAGAGATAAAGAGATGGAGAGAGACTGGGAGGAATTAGAGACATAGTGAGAGAACATGCTTGTGAAACAGGGAGATGGCAGACAGATAGGGAGGTCAAAAGAGAACAGAAGAAAATATGACGAGAGGAGACAGAAACAAAAAGAGTGAGAGAAAAAGAGAACAAGGTAGGGGTGCTCTGATAGGATGTTTAGGAGAGAGCGGTAGACTACAAGGTAGGGGTGCTCTGATAGGATGTCTAGGAGGCAGAGTGGTAGCCTACAAGGTAGGGGTGCTCTGATAGGATGTCTAGGAGGCAGAGTGGTAGCCTACAAGGTAGGGGTGCTCAGATAGGATGTCTAGGAGGCAGAGCGGTAGCCTAGAAGGTAGGGGTGCTCTGATAGGATGTCTAGGAGGCAGAGCGGTAGCCTACAAGGTAGGGGTGCTCTGATAGGATGTCTAGGAGGCAGAGCGGTAGCCTACAAGGTAGGGGTGCTCTGATAGGATGTCTATGAGGCAGAGCGGTAGCCTACAAGGTAGGGGTGCTCTGATAGGATGTCTATGAGGCAGAGCGGTAGCCTACAAGGTAGGGGTGCTCTGATAGGATGTCTATGAGGCAGAGCGGTAGCCTACAGACAGAGTCAAGTGGAGGGGATGTTTAAGGGGCCTAATCGGAGCAGAATGAGCCAGGGAGGAACTAAAGAACACTGACTAGCAGGTCTCCCCTGACCTCTCTCTAACGCCCTCTCCTCCACCTCTACTTCCCCCCTTCATTTCCTCTATTCCTTCCTCCCTGTCCGTCCCCCTCTCTTTCCCTTCCATCTACAAACAAAGTTGCCCAGTGTTGACTGGACTCTGGAGGCTTCAACAGGAAGGTGGGGAGAGAGAAAGAAGGGGGAGAGAGAGAGAGAGAGAGAGAGAGAGAGAGAGAGAGAGAGAGAGAGAGAGAGAGAGAGAGAGAGAGAGAGAGAGAGAGAGAGAGAGAGAGAGAGACAGACAGACAGACAGACAGACAGACAGAGAGAGAGAGATTGAGAGAGAAAGGGAATGGGAATAAGATAGAGAGAGAGAGAGAGAGAGAGAGAGAGCGAGAGAGAGAGAGAGAGACAGACAGACAGACAGAGAGAGAGAGAGAAAGGGAATGGGAATAAGATAGAGAGAGAGAGAGAGAGAGAGAGAGAGAGAGAGAGAGAGAGAGAGAGAGATTGAGAGAGAGAAAGGGAATGGGAATAAGATAGAGAGAGAGAGAGAGAGAGAGAGAGAGAGAGAGAGAGAGAGAGAGAGAGAGAGGGGGAGGAGGAGATTGAAGCGTTTCTAATTTAAATAAACCCTTGGGCAGACTGAAACTGGCAGCAAGCTTCCCCTCCACGCGCCAGTGAAAGAAAGAGAAGAAGGGAAAAGGGAAAAGAGGGAGGGCAAAAGGAAAGGAGAGATAGATAGATGGATATAGAGATGTCTCCATGTTGGTTTGGTTATCCGCATGGGAGAGTTAGGGGCGGGGGACGGGGGTCGAAGGGAATAGGCTAAAGTGGAAAAAGATAGGCAGGTATATAGAGGGGAAAGAGAGGGGACTGATAGAAATAATGGGTACCAAAGAGAAAGGAAAACAGAGGAGATACAGAGGTAGGGAGGAAGAGAATAGGAGAGAGCTGTGGAAAATTAGGCGTTAAGGAGAGAAGTCACTGTGAGTGTGTGTGTGTGTGTGTGTGTGTGTGTGTGTGTGTGTGTGTGTGTGTGTGTGTGTGTGTGTGTGTGAGAAAGAGAGAGCGAGAGCGAGAGGGAGAGATTGGGAAATAAGGGACAACGGTAGGAGGTCGTCCATTGGGAGGCCTCCAGTCCTGCTCCCTGTCTCAATCACACACAAACACACACACACACACACACACACACACACACACATTCAAACAGGGTCTCTCAGCGGTGGGGCCGATTAGTCTCATCTCATCAAAAGTGGGCTGAAGTTTTTTGGCCTGTTCCCAGGACGTTGTGCTAGTCAGTCAGATTGTCTCCCCCTGCCCCTCTCCTTCAGCACAGCAGTGGCCCTCCCTCTCTCTCTCACTGGGCCACAGATCAACCACCTGGAGGGGTGGTTCAGTACAGCCTCTAGGCTGAGCTATCAAAAGTCTCACTTTTGAATGCCTGAGAGTAAGGATTGTTGGCCAGTGATATCCTAAGGATTTATCTGTTCATGAAAAGTTTGTGGTTCGGAAAAAGAGCTGCATTTGGACTCATCTTGATAAAAAAAAAAATCCTGTCACTGCTCACCAGTGGAAGCAGTCAGTTCAGTCTGTTCAGTCAGTTCAGTCTGTTCAGTCAGTTCAGTCTGTTCAGTCAGTTCAGTCTGTTCAGTCAGTTCAGTCAGTTCAGTCTGTTCAGTCAGTTCAGTCTGTTCAGTCAGTTCAGTCTGTTCAGTCTGTTCAGTCAGTTCAGTCTGTTCAGTCAGTTCAGTCAGTTCAGTCTGTTCAGTCAGTTCAGTCTGTTCAGTCAGTTCAGTCAGTTCAGTCTGTTCAGTCAGTTCAGTCTGTTCAGTCAGTTCAGTCTGTTCAGTCTGTTCAGTCAGTTCAGTCTGTTCAGTCAGTTCAGTCTGTTCAGTCAGTTCAGTCTGTTCAGTCAGTTCAGTCTGTTCAGTCAGTTCAGTCTGTTCAGTCAGTTCAGTCTGTTCAGTCAGTTCAGTCAGTTCAGTCTGTTCAGTCTGTTCAGTCAGTTCAAGTTCAGTCTGTTCAGTCAGTTCAGTCAGTTCAGTCAGTTCAGTCAGTTCAGTTCCCAGTAATAAACAGTAATAAAATAAAAACAGATGGAAAGAAGGCAAATGCCTTTCAGCCTCACCAATATATATTTAAAAACTATTAATGTAGGCTGTAGAAAAACAAAGCATCCTATTATGTTACCCTGTATTACATGAAGTATAGGCTATCACCTAGCTTCATAAGAGGAGGCACCGATCGAAGAAACAGGTCCTATGACATGCATGTAGACAAAAATGACAAAATGCGATTACACAGTCCCTGGAATAAAGGAGCGTGTGCACATAGCGAGACACGCGACTCTGTTTGTATATATGCAAGGTATGGGAAGAGAGAGAGAGAGAAGAGAGGGGGGAGAGAAAGAGAGAGAGAGAGAGAGAGAATGAGAGAGAGAAAGAGAGAGTGGGAGAGAGATCCCCCTCCTTTCTTCAAACACACACACACCGAGAACTGGCTCTGGCTTCGGCGGCGCTGGAGTGGAGCGGAGACGAGGGGAGAACCATAAATCTTCATATAGCGGCTGTTTTGATTAATGCAGCCGAGTCGAGCTAGGGGGCTGGACCTATCCCATTACGGCCTAATGGAAGATGGAGCGGCGCTGTCTCCACCACTAGGCCCCTGTCATTTGTTCCACTTTGCAGTCCATTTGGCCGAGAGACTACAAGCCACTCCATCAAAAATATTTTCAGAGTTAATTTCCGCCCGCTTAATTCGCCTTGATTCGGATTGCGTATCGAATGGCAGGATCGATTTTCGCCTGGCGTCTAAATTAAATAAAAGAGGGGGGTATACTTTAAGTCTGCATTTTCTTTCTTTTCTCTTTTCCATTCCATTCTTCCACCTCTTTTTCCAACCATCCTTTACTGTTGGTTCCCCTCATTCTTTTTTTTCTTCGATGCATCTCATTTCCCCCCTCTCTCTTAGATTTTGATATGTTTGGGGAGGAGGAGGAGGAGGAGGAGGAGGGAGAGTGGGCACATATCCTTGGGTGTAGTTACAGATGAAGGTAGATCTATTGAAAGACAAGTAGTTTAGGTTGATATATTTATGGATTTGTCATAAATTATAAACGGACAAGAATAAAGACACTGGTTTTGGGTAAGCCTATGGGTTAAGTAGCATGATCCCACACGGAGTAGCCTCATGAAATGGGCTGATCATGGGTTAAATGTAGGCAGGTAGCTTATTATTAATAACACATAATAGTCTAATGCAAAAAAGAAAAAGACAGACAGATACAATTTTAGGCAAATGATAGGCGAATAGTGGCCTAACCAAGACAAAAACAATGTGGGAAATTTGTAAAGAGAATGGATGGAAAACAGGATGGGGTGAAGAAGAATTGGATAGATGGGAAAAGTGGGGTAAATTATGAGCATCGGGGTATAGAAGGTGGGAAAATAATAGGGGGAAAAGTACCAAGAAGAAATGAAAAAAAGGTAAAGAGCGCAGTGACAAATTGGTCGAGCGTGTCGCGAATTCCCTTTTAGATTTAAAGCCGCGTGTAGCCTATCGTCATATCTTTCCAGAGTAATTTATTTTCTCATTTCTCTCTCTCCCTCTCTCTTGCTCTCTCTCTCTCTGTGAATTTATCTGCTAGCCCCAACGCGGGCTCCAGTCACGTGCGATTGAGGAGGGGAAAAAGTCAATACAAGTCTCCAGCGACAACTGTTTCCCCCGTCGGCCTCTTGAGTCTCTAGCACTATCTCTTCCCAGTTTCGCCTTTTATTTGTTTATTCGTAAAAGTTTCTCTTTGTTTCTCCTTGTTTCCTTCCCGTCCTCTTTCTCTCTCCTGTCTCTCAACCTTCCCTTTCTGTCACATTGCTTCATTTATTCTCCTCAGCAGTCAACATTTAGATATTGATTTGATTCTTCCTCCTTCTCTACTGTTCACACTGAAATGTATGATTAGCCTAAATCCCTCTCTTGTGTCCAGAGGGGAAGTTCTTTAGAAATATGAATACAGGCATAGACATACACATAGACATACACATAGACATACACATAGACATACATGGACTCCTGTAATTCAACTTGCAATAATCTACAGGCTGGGGTCAATTAGTTATATGTCACCACATTTTAATTATGTATGTTGACTACCACTCAGATAGCCTATTTTACAAGGTTTACTCCTGATGCTATTGTTATACTTGAAGCTAGGGGGGTCACAGTTGATAAGGCCTCTGCATAGCCCACCCTGAGGGGGTAAGACATGTCTAGATAGGAGGACTGATGACCGATGTCTCTACTAGTGATATGACCAGTGCACTCAACCCATCCCCCGATATCTGTGTCTCTATTTCAAACCCCACATCTGTTATTGTATGATCTTTAAGAAAAACTGCCTGAGTACAGAATAATAAAATCAAAACACAACACACACAGTCAACAACCCTCTGGTAAGAAACACACCGTGTCAATATAAATCTCACTGACAGAAAGTCGAAATATGGCATCTGCCACACGCCATCTTCCCTCTCTCCTGTCTTTTTTTGTGGAGGATGGAGAGATGGAGGGAAAGGCAGCGAGGGGGAGGTTTGGGGTGAGAGAGAAACGGGAGGGTGCTTTAAATGGAGGAGATGGACGGTCAGTGGAGAAGAGGGGGATTTTAAAGTGAAGATATAATGAAGTACAGGTCAAATGGTGTATAAATAGTCTAGTTGCCTTGGTATTCTTTAGTGTGCTAGTTTGAGTTAATTCAGTAGGAAAGGCCTCAACATAATGCTAATGGCATCCAAACTAGGGTTAATAGTGTAAAAAGCATGGAGGGAAAATAACCATAACGCAGTAAATATATGTATTTATTGGTTGACGTGGAAATCCCGTACAAGATATTTCCCTTTAAGAAATTAGGTGATTGAAGGTCTGAGGTTCAACAAGTCTCTAAAATTGAGATCCAAAGCCTGTCTGTCTTCAGGGTTAGAATAACATCAGGATCTACACATTGTCAGGAATCACACTTGGAAGAGCTCAAACAATATAAACAAGTCCATTCTCTGTCCCTCTACATTTCATCAGTCTTCCTGTTTCCCATGCTTCCCCAAATATATCCACTATCCTCTATTTATCCCACAATCATCTAAGCCTCTCCCCACCTATCCATTCTGTTATCCTCCTCTCCCACTCGTTCCATCCTCCTTTCTTTTCTCTCGTCCTCTCCCCATCTGCCTCCTCCAATTGCCCCTCTCCCTCTTTCTCCCCTTCTCCTTTGGCTATACTGTGGTCACATCTCAGTTGCCGCTCCTTGGCTCGCTCCTTTCCACCTCCTCCTCGCTACTTTAATCTACCCTCCATTCTGCCCCTCTCTCTCCCCCTCCTCCCTCTCTCCCTTTCCCTCCCTCCCTCTCCCCTTCTCTTTCTCCCCCTCCTCCCTCTCTCCCTTTCCCTCCCTCCCTTTCCTCCTCTCTCTCTCTCTCCCCCTCCTGCCTCTCTCCCTTTCCCTCCCTCCCTCTCTCGCCCTCCCTCTCTCTCCCTCCCTCCCTCCCTCCCTCCCTCCCTCCCTCCCTCCCTCCCTCCCTCCCTCTTTCCCCTGTGATGAATGAGTCTGTCTGCTGGGTGCAGTTCATATTTACTGAGCATGGGAGCGCACACTGTCAGTCTCTCTCGCCCTCCACATCTCTATCCCTCCCTAAACAGACAGAGGGAGCAAAAGGTTACATCGGGATGGAGGAGGAGGGATGCCACGGTCAGAGTGCCACAACAGCAGCCGCCGCAACAGATGCTAGCTGGATGGTACAGCTGGACAAGCCCATAGTCAAGCAAAGAGAAAGTGGTTAGCAGTTCCTGTTAGCGATAGCCCTGGAAGTCCTCACTACATACACTACATGTCCTGACTAGGAAAACCTCTGGAACCATATAGGCTATAACTAAGGGCCTGAGTTTTTCTATGTTAGATCTTTAAAACACAGGCCATATCTATGTCAGAGGTTGTAAAACAAATAGTTGACAGCAACTGTCTAGGACAGGGGTTGTTAAACTTTTTCAGCCTGCAAAGCAAACCAAAACTGTTTCTGTGAATGTTCCCAGAACATTTGTTAGGTCTTTCCAAATGTTCTCATAACACAAAAACTGTAAAAATTAAATTAAAAGTTAAAAATACATTTTGTTATCATCCTAACGTTAGATAAAACTGTAACTAGAACTTAATGGGAATCTTAGCTAATGTTCTGGGAATTTTCCCGATTTGAGAAATTGAGTTTTTTCCATGGGCCCAAGCTCATGAAAACATGCCCCCTAAGCAAGTGATTTTGTTGCAATTTTATAACAATTTTCTACAATTCTACTCATTTTGCCATGGGATAGAGTGAAATCTTTGCAGTTTTAAAGGTAGACTCAGCGATATGATGTAGATGCATAAAGTAAACAGTAAACAGCATAGTGGGTCAGCATAGTGGGTCAGTGTGCCCTGCATGCCCGGTTGGTATTCAGCCTTGATTACTTCAAGTTTAGATAGCTGGCTAGATTAATTTACCAATCTAAAAATTGTTAGCTGACATGACTAATCGAGTGACTGTCAGTGACTGACATAACAATAAGAAAACTGCTGAGCACAACCAAATTTCGAAATTGCACCTTGTGTATTCTACTATTCTAACTCTCAATCGTAAATTGAGAGCCCAGAGGGAGTTCCTAATAAATATACAAATATATAGGCTATATATATTTTTTTTTAAGAAGGCTGGTCTAGGAGGTGGTGACGCTAATGGGGGATAAACAGTTCTTATTTATCTATTTCTGAACAACACCGACCCCACTTATAAACCCACAGTGTTCACCAGCCTCCTCATAGCACTCTTTACCAAACAATTGAGTTGTTTTTTTCCTTCTTCTTTGTGTAAACCAATGGTTTTAGGCATCTTTGGACTTGTGAGAGAATGAGGCGAGAGAACTGTTACCAGCTGCAGCCTATACCAAAGCCCCCCCAAAATACCCAGTTTCATCTACGCCTACACACCAGCGTCTCTCCGGAGTCTAACGGGATGTTTTGACCCTTATTTTGACCCCTTCATGAATGAGAGGAGTGGATGCGGGCCTGGTGGAGCCCAAAGGACGGGCCGAGAGCGGCCCCAACGCCCCCATAGAGCCACCCTCTCTTCCCACACACTGACCTCCAGGGCCGACGAGAGCCAAAACCACCGTACCACGACGACACCGGTGACACCGAAGCACCAACGCGTACAATGTGTTCCTCTGCCAAATTGACAAAATATAGACAGTAAATACGAGGAAAATTGGATAGCTCAAATTACATCACAGAAAGAAAATCCCCCCAACTGGACTTTTATAGGATCCAATATGGGGTAATTCAATTTTCAGACTGCAACCTAAAAGACTACCAACTGTCTGTCAGGGGGACAGATTGAAAATGCTTTTGCCGTTTGTCTTTGGGATAAATAAATGTTTGGTTTCATGTTTCGATTTGTTGATGATTTGCAGTAGTATCAGCCATAGTACCATCTGGCGGCAGGTAGCTTAGTGGTAAGAGCGTTGTGCCCGTAACCGAAAGGTTGCTGGTTCTAATCCCTGAGCCGACTAGGTGAAAAATCTGTCGATGTGACCTTGAGCAAGGCACTTAACCCTAATTGCTCCTGTAAGTCGCTCTGGATAAGGGCGTCTGCTAAATGACAAAAATGTAATCTATATTGTACTGATGAAATATAATGTTATTGCAGAGTCAGACGTTCATAGAGTATACTGGAGTACCATAAATACAGTGCATCTGAGGCTGGGGAAAGATAATGGATGGAAAATAAGAGCCATAGAGAAAAAAATACATTATTGAGGGAAGAGATGCATCATGCCATAATTATGTGAATATTACAGAAAATAGGACATAGGATGTAGGAGAGAGATGTTTGTTATTGGATACAATGACTGGTTCCAAAATAGGAAACAAAAAAGCATTGGCTGTGTTGTCTCTCTCTACAGGTTCTAAAAGTATTTTTAGACTGAAAAAAACACAGTGACAAATAAAAGGGGTGTATTCCACTGGTGGCATGTAACACTGCTCAACACTATAGATAAAATAATACATGATGAAATGGAATATAGAACTTCTGACTAGAGACCTTCTGATTCTGACATTCTGTGCTTATCTGAAACAATGTGCTAAGTCTGTTTACTGCCGTCTCTAGCTTGTGCCATCTAATGGCGCTCAAGCTCTTCTTCCTGCCTGCCCCTAACTCAGAGATGGAGAGATTTCCTCCTGTATTCCCTGGTTGAAGCATCCATCAACAGCTAGCGGTTTCCCCCTGCTGCCCCGAGAAAGGAACTGCTTGTCAATTAGGACCCTTCAGTGACAATTCACGGGTGAACTCATCTGCATTAAGGCAGTTCTGGGCTTCAAACTATGACACATCCGGCCATTACAGTACTAACCATAACAGAGACACTCACTCACTCAACATATCTACACACTAACACGTTTATCTGTGAGGCAGGATGCATTCTCTGCTGCTGCCCTGTGTGTGTGTGTGTGTCTGTGTGTGTGTATGTGTACTCTGTTTTATTCCCCCCCACACCACAACCCCTGATCATATTTGTCCATCTTCCTGCCAAACCAATGGAACATTCCAAATATGTCTGCTGCACAATCCATCTCAATTTTCTAAATCTATTAACTTTCTTTGTGTGGCCTGCCTCCCCTAACGCCCGATCTTTAAAAACCGTGGTTGTTCAACAATTATGATAACTGCAACAGGGGAATTAGAAGATCCAACCCATTTATCTCCCGGCCCCTCCTCTGTACAGACATGACGCGGCTAAATGAAAAATGGACACGGTTTAAAAAGTATTGATTCCAGCTTTAAACAAAGGTACACTCAATATTATTTAGCTCTAAATACATATTTGTTATCTGTGCCCGAGTGGTAGTTACAGCTACGTCCTCATAATCGCGGACAAGTGATGCATATCCAGGCTGTAAATGAATGTGTGAGTAATAATAATAATAATATGCCATTTAGCAGACGCTTTTATCCAAAGCGACTTACAGTCATGCGTGCATACATTTTTGTGTATGGGTGGTCCCGGGGATCGAACCCACTACCTTGGCGTTACAAGCGCCGTGCTCTACCAGCTGAGCTACAGAGGACCACGTAAGGTTCACAGCTGATGACTGGCTGGCTTACTATAGGATACTATCAGGGACAAAAGTGTCTGTGGTCCTCAATGACCTGAGGAGTGGATTTAACACAAGTTCAAACGATACAAGTGATTTCAAGAATGCACAGCAGCAAATAGCTTAGTGCCTTTGAAAGGTGGGAATGGTAGTAGGTGCCAGGCGCACCGGTTTTTGTCAAGTACTGCAACGCTGCTGGAATTTTCCCTCTCAACAGTTTCCTGTATGCATCAAGAATGGTCCACCACCCAAAGGACATCCAGCCAACTTGACACAACAGTGGGAAGCATTGGAGTCAACATGAGCCAGCATCCCTGACACAACCGTGGGAAGCATTGGAGTCAACTTGGGCCAGCATCCCTGTGGAACACTTTCGACACCTTGTAGAGTCCATGCCCCGACGAATTGAGACTGTTCTGAGGGCAAAAGGGGGTGCAATTCAATATTAGGAAGGTGTTCCTTATGTTTGGTATACTCAATGTATATCAGCAGAGAGGAAGAGGTGAAGCGAGAGGGTTCACTCTCACCAAAATCTGTCCAAAATAAGCCCAATGCGTTTCTATGGGCTTAAGCATGTCGTCTACCTTCCCGCCTTTGGGTAACTACTCCGGGCGGAGACATGAGCATCTCGTCATTATATACAGATCTCTGATATCTGTCACTGGCAATGAGTTGACTCATTGGTGATTTGGGGATTTGATTAATCTTGTATTTTGCTGAAATATAAATAAACACACATACAGTGCCTTCAGAAAGTATTCACACCCCTTGACTTATTCCCACATTTTGTTGTGTTACAGCCTCAGTTTAAAATTGATTAAATTGAGATTGTTTGGCACTGGCCTACACATAATGTCAAAGTGGAATTATGTTTTTAGAATAATATTTACAAATTAATACAAAATGAAAAGCGGAAATGTCTTGAGTCAATAAGTATTCAACCCTTTTGTTATGGCAAGTCTAAATAAGTTCAGGAGTAAAAATGTGTTTAACAAGTCAGATAATTAGTTGCATGGACTCACTCTGTGTGCAATAATAGTGTTTAACATGATCTGTAAGGTCCCTCAGTCGAGCAGTGAATTTCAAACACAGATTCAACCACAAAGACCAGGGAGGTTTTCCAATGCCTTGCAACAAAGGGAACCAATTGGTAGATGGGTAAAAAATAAAAAAAGCAGACATTGAATATCCCTTTGAGCATGGTGAAGTTATTCATTACAATTTGGATGGTGTATCAATACACCCAGTCACTACAAAGATACAGGCATCTTTCCTAACTCAGTTGCCAGAGAGGAAGGAAACTGCTCAGGGATTTCACCATGAGGCCAATGGTGACTTTAAAACAGTTACAGAGTTTAATGGCTGTGATAGGAGAAAACTGAGGATGGATCAACAACATTGTAGTTACTCCACAGTACTAACCTTATTGACAGAGTGAAAAGAAGAAAGCCTGTACAGAATAAAAATAATCCAAAACCTGCATCCTGTTTGCAACAAGGCACTACAGTAATACTGTAAAAAATCTGGCAAAGCAATTAACTTTTTGTCTTGAATAAAAAGCATTATGTTTGTTGCAAATCCAATACAACATATTACTGAGCACCACGCTCCATATTTTCAAGCATAGTGGTGGCCGCATCATGTTATGGGTATGCTTGTAATCGTTAAGGACTGGGAAGTTTTTCAGGATCAAAAAGAAAGGGAATGGAGCTAAGCACAGGCAAAACCCTAGAGGAATGCCTGGTTCAGTCTGCTTTCCACCAGACACTGGGAGATTAATTCACCTTTCAGTATGACAATAACCTAAAACACAAGGCCAAATCTACACCGGAGTTGCTTACCAAGAAAACAGTGAATGTTCCTGAGTGGCCGCGTTACAGTTTTCACTTAAATCTACTTGAATCTATGGTTGTCTAGCAATGATCAACAACCAATTTGACAGAGCTGGGGCAAACGTTGCACAATCCAGGTGTCGAAAGCTCTTAGAGACTTAACCAGAAAGACTCACAGTTGTAATCGCTGCCAAAGGTGCTTCTACAAAGTATTGACTCAGGGGTGTGGTCATCCCCAAAGCCAACACCTCCTTTGGCCACCATTCCTTCCAGTTCTCTGCTGCCAATGACTGGAACGAATTGCAAAAATCTCTGAAGCTGGAGACTCTTATCTCCCTCACTAACTTTAAGCATCAGTTGTCAGAGCACCTTACCGATCACTGCACCTGTACACAGCCCAACTGAAATTAGCCCACCCAACTACCTCATCCCCATATTGTTATTTATTTTGCTCATTTGCACCCCATTATCTCTATTTGCACATAATCTCTTGCACATCTATCATTCCAGTGTTAATACTAATTGTAATTATTTTGCACTATAGCCTATTTATTGCCTTACCTCCACGGTCCTCTGTAGCTCAGCTGGTAGAGCACGGCACTTGTAACGCCAAGGTAGTGGGTTCTATCCCCGGGACCACACATATACAAAAAGAAATGTATGCACGCATGACTGTAAGTAGCTTTGGATAAAAGCGTCTGCTAAATGGCATATTATTATTTATAACTTGCTACATTTGCACACACTGTATACAGTGGGGAGAACAAGTATTTGATACACTGCTGATTTTGCAGGATTTCCTACTTACAAAGCATGTAGAAGTCTGTAATTTTTATCATAGGTACACTTCAACTGTGAGAGACGGAATCTAAAACAAAAATCCAGAAAATCACATTGTATGATTTTTAAGTAATTAATTTGCATTTTATTGCATGACATACAGTGGGGAAAAAAAGTATTTAGTCAGCCACCAATTGTGCAAGTTCTCCCACTTAAAAAGATGAGAGAGGCCTGCAATTTTCATCATAGGTTCACGTCAACTATGACAGACAAAATGAGAAAAACAAATCCAGAAAATCACATTGTAGGATTTTTTATGAATTTATTTGCAAATTATGGTGGAAAATAAGTATTTGGTCAATAACAAAAGTTTTTCAATACTTTGTTATATACCCTTTGTTGGCAATGACACAGGTCAAACGTTTTCTGTAAGTATTCACAAGGTTTTCACACACTGTTGCTGGTATTTTGGCCCATTCCTCCATGCAGATCTCCTCTAGAGCAGTGATGTTTTGGGGCTGTCGCTGGGCAACACGGACTTTCAACTCCCTCCAAAGATTTTCTATGGGGTTGAGATCTGGAGACTGGCTAGGCCATTCCAGGACCTTGAAATGCTTCTTACGAAGCCACTCCTTCGTTGCCCAGGCGGTGTGTTTGGGATCATTGTCATGCTGAAAGACCCAGCCACGTTTCATCTTCAATGCCCTTGCTGATGGAAGGAGGTTTTCACTAAAAATCTCATGATACATGGCCCCATTCATTCTTTCCTTTACACGGATCAGTCGTCCTGGTCCCTTTGCAGAAAAACAGCCCCAAAGCATGATGTTTCCACCCCCATGCTTCACAGTAGGTATGGTGTTCTTTGGATGCAACTCAGCATTCTTTGTCCTCCAAACATGACGAGTTGAGTTTTTACCAAAAAGTTCTATTTTGGTTTCATCTGACCATATGACAGTCTCCCAATCGTCTTCTGGATCATCCAAATGCACTCTAGCAAACTTCAGACGGGCCTGGACATGTACTGGCTTAAGCAGGGGGACATGTCTGGCACTGCAGGATTTGAGTCCCTGGCGGCGTAGTGTGTTACTGATGGTAGGCTTTGTTACTTTGGTCCCAGCTCTCTGCAGGTCATTCACTAGGTCCCCCCGTGTGGTTCTGGGATTTTTGCTCACCGTTCTTGTGATCATTTTGACCCCACAGGGTGAGATCTTGCGTGGAGCCCCAGATCGAGGGAGATTATCAGTGGTCTTGTATGTCTTCCATTTCCTAATAATTGCTCCCACAGTTGATTTCTTCAAACCAAGCTGCTTACCTATTGCAGATTCAGTCTTCCCAGCCTGGTGCAGGTCTACAATTTTGTTTATGGTGTCCTTTGACAGCTCTTTGGTCTTGGCCATAGTGGAGTTTGGAGTGTGACTGTTTGAGGTTGTGGACAGGTGATAACAAGTTCAAACAGGTGCCATTAATACAGGTAACGAGTGGAGGACAGAGGAGCCTCTTAAAGAAGAAGTTACAGGTCTGTGAGAGCCAGAAATCTTGCTTGTTTGTAGGTGACCAAATACTTATTTTCCACCATAATTTGCAAATAAATACATAAAAAATCCTACAATGTGATTTTCTAGAAAAAAAAATCTCAATTTGTCTGTCATAGTTGACGTGTACATATGATGCAAATTACAGGCCTCTCTCGTCTTTTTAAGTGGGAGAACTTGCACAATTGATGGCTGACTAAATACTTTTTTTCCCCACTGTAAGTATTTGATCACCTACCAACCAGTAAGAATTCCGGGCTCTCACAGACCTGTTAGTTTTTCTTTAAGAAGCCCTCCTGTTCTCCACTCATTACCTGTATTAACTGCACCTGTTTGAACTCGTTACCTGTATAAAAGACACCTGTCCACACACTCAATCAAACAGACTCCAACCTCTCCACAATGGCCAAGACCAGAGAGCTGTGTAAGGACATCAGGGATAAAATTGTAGACCTGCACAAGGCTGGGATGGGCTACAGGACAATAGGCAAGCAGCTTGGTGAGAAGGCAACAACTGTTGGCACAATTATTAGAAAATGGAAGAAGTTCAAGATGACGGTCAATCACCCTCGGTCTGGGGCTCCATGCAAGATCTCACCTCGTGGGGCATCAATGATCATGAGGAAGGTGAGGGATCAGCCCAGAACTACACGGCAGACCTGGTCAATGACCTGAAGAGAGCTGGGACCACAGTCTCAAAGAAAACCATTAGTAACACACTACACCGTCATGGATTAAAATCCTGCAGCGCACGCAAGGTCCCCCTGCTCAAGCCAGCGCATGTCCAGGCCCGTCTGAAGTTTGCCAATGACCATCTGGATGATCCAGAGGAGGAATGGGAGAAGGTCATGTGGTCTGATGAGACAAAAATAGAGCTTTTTGGTCTAAACTCCACTCGCCGTGTTTGGAGGAAGAAGAAGGATGAGTACAACCCCAAGAACACCATCCCAACCGTGAAGCATGGAGGTGGAAACATCATTCTTTGGGGATGCTTTTCTGCAAAGGGGACAGGATGACTGCACCGTATTGAGGGGAGGATGGATGGGGCCATGTATCACGAGATCTTGGCCAACAACCTCCTTCCCTCAGTAAGAGCATTGAAGATGGGTCGTGGCTGGGTCTTCCAGCATGACAACGACCCGAAACACACAGCCAGGGCAACTAAGGAGTGGCTCCGTAAGAAGCATCTCAAGGTCCTGGAGTGGCCTAGCCAGTCTCCAGACCTGAACCCAATAGAAAATCTTTGGAGGGAGATGAAAGTCCGTATTGCCCAGCGATAGCCCCGAAACCTGAAGGATTTGGAGAAGGTCTGTATGGAGGAGTGGGCCAAAATCCCTGCTGCAGTGTGTGCAAACCTGGTCAAGACCTACAGGAAACGTATGATCTCTGTAATTGCAAACAAAGGTTTCTGTACCAAATATTAAGTTCTGCTTTTCTGATGTATCAAATACTTATGTCATGCAATAAAATGCAAATTAATTACTTAAAAATCATACAATGTGATTTTCTGGATTTTTGTTTTAGATTCTGTCTCTCACAGTTGAAGTGTACCTATGATAAGAATTACAGACCTCTACATGCTTTGTAAGTAGAAAAACCTGCAAAATCAGCAGTGTATCAAATACTTGTTTTCCCCACTGTATATATTTTCTGTTGTATTTTTGACTTTATGTTTTGTTTTACCCCATATGTAACTCTGTGTTGTTGTTTTTATTGCACTGCTTTGCTTTATCTTGGCCAGGTCGCAGTTGTAAATGAGAACTTGTTCTCAACTGGCTTACCTGGTTAAATAAAGGTTAAATAAAAAATTAAATAAAAAACGTATGTAAATGAGATATTTCTGCATTTCATTTTCAATAAATTTGCAAAAAGTTCTAAAAACATGTTTTCGCTATGGGGTATTGTGTGTGGATGGGTGAGAAAAAAATACATTTAATCCATTTTTAATTCAGGCTGTAACACAAAATGTGGAATAAGTCAAGGTGTATGAATACTTTCTGAAGGCACTGTACGTGCTATATTAATTCCTAGCATCTATTAGGCCTAAATTGTACAGAAATTGTAAGCTTCAAAACAGAAAACATCTACCTAATAAAATAATATATCAACATACAATTGTTTGAAATAATTTATTGCATTGTGCAAGGTTTGCTTAAACAGCCTTAACATTGTTGTTCATATTTATTAGACAATGTAATGACTTAGTAGATATCAAGTCATTGACACATTCTTATAATAACAGTTGCCTAATCATTTAGAATATATACAATGTTGTAATTAATCAGTTATCACACACACCAAGATGACACTACTATTTATCACACACACTAAGTAAACACTATCAGTTAAAGTAGCTTATACAGGGAGGGAAAAAAGTATTTGATCCCCTGCTGATTTTGTACGTTTGCCCACTGACAAAGACATGATCAGTCTATAATTTTAATGGTAGATTTATTTGAACAGTGAGAGACAGCATAACAACAAAAAAATCCAGAAAAACACATGACAAAAATGTTATAAATTGATTTGCATTTTAAGGAGGGAAATAAGTATTTGACCCCTCTGCAAAACATGACTTAGTACTTGGTGGCAAAACCCTTGTTGGCAATCACAGAGGTCAGACGTTCTTGTTGTTGGCCACCAGGTTTGCACACATCTCAGGAGGGATTTTGTCCCACTCCTCTTCGCAGATCTTCTCCAAGTCATTAAGGTTTTGAGCCTGACGTTTGGCAACTCAAACCTTCAGCTCCCTCCACAGACTTTCTATGGGATGAAGGTCTGGAGACTGGCTAGGCCACTCCAGGACCTTAATGTGCTTGTTCTTGAGCCACTCCTTTGTTGCCTTGGCCGTGTGTTTTGGGTCATTGTCATGCTGGAATACCCATCCACGACCCATTTTCAATGCCCTGGCTGAGGGAAGGAGGTTCTCACCCAAGATTTGACGGTACATGGACCCGTCCATCGTCCCTTTGATGCGGTGAAATTGTCCTGTCCCCTTAGCAGAAAAACACCCCCAAAGCATAATGTTTCCACCTCCATGTTTGACAGTGGGGATGGTGTTCTTGGGGTCATAGGCAGCATTCCTCCTCCTCCAAACACAGCGAGTTGAGTTGATGCCAAAGAGCTCCATTTTGGTCTCATCTGACCGCAACACTTTGACACAGTTCTCTTCTGAATCATTCAGATGTTCATTGGCAAACTTCAGACGGGCCTATATATGTGCTTTATTGAGCAGGGGGACCTTGCGGGCGCTGCAGGATTTCAGTCCTTCACGGCGTAGTGTGTTACCAATTGTTTTCTTGGTGACTATGGTCCCAGCTGCCTTGAGATCATTGACAAGATCCTCCCGTGTAGTTCTGGGCTGATTCCTCACCGTTCTCATGATCATTGCAACTCCACGAGGTGAGATCTTGCATGGCGCCCCAGGCCGAGGGAGATTTACAGTTATTTTGTGTTTCTTCCATTTGCGAATAATTGCACCAACTGTTGTCACCTTCTCACCAAGCTGCTTGGCGATGGTCTTGTAGCCCATTCCAGCCTTGTGTAGGTCTACAATCTTGTCCCTGACATCCTTGGAGAGCTCTTTGGTCTTGGCCATGATGGAGTTTGGAATCTGATTGATTGATCGCTTCTGTGAACAGGTGTTTTTTATACAGGTAACAAACTGAGATTAGGAGCACTCCCTTTAAGAGTGTGCTCCTAATCTCAGCTCGTTACCTGTATAAAAGACACCTGGGAGCCAGAAATCTTTCTGATTGAGAGGGGGTCAAATACTCATTTCCCTCATTAAAATGCAAATCAATTTATAACATTTTTGACATGCGTTTTTCTGGATTTTTATTGTTGTTATTCTGTCTCTCACTGTTCAAATAAACCTACCATCAAAATTATAGACTGATCATTTCTTTGTCAGTGGGCAAACGTACAAAATCAGCAGGGGATCAAATACTTTTTTCCCTCACTGTAGATACAGTACATAGGCTATATAAAGAGTATTGGTTTCATGTTGTATGTACTGCAGAGACCCAATCTGCTCACCTTCATAAGAAAAACATTGTTGCCATCATACATTCAGTAAAATAGTGTCATGATTTTAGATACAGTACAAAACATCAGAGATAATTCACTCAAAATAGTACTTAACATGATAGATGTCTACATTACATTTAAGTCACTTTATTGGGCTATAATCCACTTTGGACGTTTTTATGAATTGGTGAATCATCTACACCTACAGCCATGGTAAGTGGGAAATGATATTAATTCATATTTTGCAGTGAACTATCCCTGTAATGTCCAGAAAACAAATCTGAAACTGCATGCAAACTAAAAACTCTGCCCAAAATCTAGCTGGAGTGTCAATGTCTGGAGCTCTTAGACCTTTGAATTGACGCTTCCTACATCATCTTGTTTGCCCGCTGTAATGGTCAGCCAAATGCCTTCCCCCCCACCTCAGTGTTCTGGTGCAATATGGCTGCCCCCCCCAGGTCAGTGCTACACATTGGGAGTAGTGGAAAGAGTGAGTTACCCCCATAAAGCGTAAAGCACTGCGTTTGAGAAAGGTGCTATATAAACGCGAATCGTTATCATCAATCAGCGACACTGAGCCAGGTGAACGGAGAGGTGGTGGGTGCGAGCGAAGGTCCGGCGGCAGCGGGGGCAGGAGTATGGTCTCTCCCCAGTGTGGGTCCTCATGTGAGTTTTAAGGTGGCCGACCAAGCGGAAGCTCTTGTCACACTGCTTGCAGGGAAAGGGCCGTGAGCCATTGTGGATCCTCATGTGTTTGCCCAGATCCCCTGAAGAGGTATAGCATCCGTGGCAGACAGAACATTCATACGGCTTCTCTCCAGTGTGGGTGCGTATATGTTTTGTGAGATCTCCAGACTGAGCAAAGCTCTTGCTGCACTCCGAACAGACGTATGGTCTCTCACCTGTGTGAGTGCGTTGGTGGTTCTTCAGGTGTTCCAGTCGAATGAACTGCTTGCTGCACACTGTGCAGTGGTAAGGCCTCTCACCGGTGTGTGAGCGCATGTGTGTCTTCAACGCTCCAATGTCTATGACCTTCAGGCCGCACTCCCCACACTGGTGGCCTTTCTCATTGTTGTGGATCTTTAGGTGAAGCCTCAGGTTTCTCTTGATAGAGAAGTCTTTACCACACACTGTGCAGTGAAAGGGTTTCTCCCCTGTGTGAGAGCGTAGGTGAATGGTCAGACTAGACTTGTATCCAAACTGCCGGTCACATTGGGAGCAGGAGTACTGCTTTTTGCCAGAGTGAGTTGTCATGTGACTCCTGAGACCCTTCATACGGGCAAAATCCTTCCCACATTCCTGGCATTTGAACGCCTTCACTCCCGAGTGTATCAGCAGGTGTTTGCGTAAACTGCCGCTCTCTGCAAATCTTTTGCCACACTCTTTGCAGGCATAAGGCTTCTCTCCGGTGTGAATTCGCATGTGAATGTTCAGGCTCTGAGGACTACAGAGGATCTTGCCACACTCTGAGCAATGGAAGCCGACTTCCAGACAGACCACAGGCTTAATGTCCTGAGGTTCAGTGCCCTCTTGTTCGTGACACTGGTGAGGTCCCAGTCCCCAACAATTCTTGAAGCTCTTCCCACAATCGGCACAACTGAGGTGTCCATTGGTGCTAACAACAGCCATTTTGTGTGAAAGCTCGCAATGGTTTTGCAGACTGCCCAGGTACCTGAATCTGCGGGCACACTGTGGGCAGGTGTAGAGTTTCCTCGAAACCCTGTGGGGACGGACAGGTTTCCGGGGAACGGCTGAAGGGTGGATCTGGCGAGTGTGGATGCTAAGCAGCCGTGGGGTTTGGAACATGAGGCTACAGTGGAGGCAGCTGTGTGTTGGTACCTTCTCTGTTCCACTGCTCTTTGAAAAACTGTTTCTCAACATGGCCAGATACTCCTTCTGGTGGTTCCACTTGATGTGCTTCTCCAGGAAGGAATGGTCGGTGAAGGAGATGGTGCAGTATGGGCAAGGAAAGAACTGAGGAGAAGAGACTGAGGTAGAGGGAAAGAGAGTGGTGGAAGAAGGGGTAGAAAAATAAAATGGGAGAATAACAGATGGTTATAATAAGAGGAGTTGTTATTGACTTGACTCCTTTTATTGTTATTATTGCTATTGACTGATGTACTGCATAGTTGAGGGAGCTAGCACGTAAGCATTTCACTGCACCTTTTATACCTGCTGTAAACTGTGTATGTGACGAATACAACATAATTGCAATAGTAAAGGAGAGTAGTCCTATATACTCATGATGAATCTTCAATTCAAAGTCAATATCAAATAGCCATTTAGCCTAGTCTGTCAATATCAAATATTCATGCAAACTTTTAAGATGACACTGATTTTAAGGGTGGGTATGTATGCATACCTCTGTTGCGGTCTGTATCCCTCCTGTCTTCGGTGTCCTCATCTGTGTCCTCATCTGGGTTTTCTTCACCCACATTCTCCTCCTTCATGAAACACACTTGAGTTTCTCTCTTAACCACCACCTTATGTATTTCAGAATCAGAATCATACTCTGTTTTTATCTCTACTGTTCCTTGGCTAATGTAAACGGAATCGGTTTCAGTCTTGGTTATGACGGTTCCAGAATCCTTGTGGAGTGCTCTAGAATCGAAGCGATGACTCTGCACTTCAAAGTCTGTTGGTTCCTCTTTGATTTGGATGGAGTTGGAAGTAACCCCTTTAGTGTTGTGAGAGGGAGCTTGGCTAATGTCTGGTTCTTCTCTTTTGCAGTTAACATCATCTGACTGTGTTCCACACTCTGTTTTGATGGGGTATCGATGGTGTTTAGCCCTCTTGATTTTGTTGTGTTGCTTTTTCACAGATTTGTTCTTCATCTTGTTGACTAGAGTGTCTCTGGTTAAGTCAACACCTTCCCATTCCTTTACATTCTGTGGAGAAAAGACCAGGTTTGATTGAACATGACGCTTACAGAGAGCTATCAGGGATCATAATAACCCATCCAAAGTAAGAAACACCAATTCTGCATTAGCCAACAGTCTATGCTGAAGTCTGGTTTAGTAACACTCTCAATAGCCTACTACTTCTTAGCCGTTCATTACCATCATTACCACGGTCAAATGGACATCCTGCTAGCATGCAGAGTAAATATTTTGGTTACAATCTACCTAGCTAGATTTTTACGTCGTCGTTCGTATATAAGCTTGCATAGTCGTAGCAAGATAGCTAAACGTGTCTGTTAGCTAACGTTACCTTGCTACTTTGTATGATTGTCACCCACCAAATGTAGATATCTTGATTATGAAGACAACCACGAGAGGAAAATGCTCACGGATGAAAAATGTTTTTTTTAAAGCAAGCTAGCAAAGTTTTGAAAATAGCTTCGCTTAGCTAGCTACCTTATTTCAGATTGTTGTCACCGGAAACAGAAACGGAAGAGGAAGCGAGACCTCCCACTCCCTAATTTTTCTGGTTCATATATGTCAATGAACTAAGCAGACCTGACCCAGCTGCATTGGAGAGCCACAACGGTAAGCAGACCGGAACTGTCCATTTTATTTCAATGATCAACGGCCTGAGTGGGACATCTTAATTTATCCACCATCTTTGACCAGAAAGACGCTGCATTTCCGGGATTGTTTATGTAATGAAACCTGACCAATCAGGCAAAGGTCCCTGGATCATGTGCAAAGATTTAGCGCCTGTTGACCGATTGATCGATTCTTAAAGAAATATTAATTATCGCTAAAGAAGTATCAGCCATAGAGAATGATAGAGGCCTCTAGTGGCCAAAAGGTCGTATTAGCATGGGCAGCACGATGGAGGGATTCCACCATTTTAATGTAGCCAACTGGGTGGGACTTAGAACTTCATTGGCGGATCCCTCCTGGAGACCCTGTTGGGAGTAATGTCCAACCAGGCATGTCCAACCAGGCCATCAGGTCCAACCAGGCCATCAGGAGGGATCAGCCAATTGTGAAGAAGAAAATTGACTACTTCAAAATGGAGATTGCCTCAATGCCGCTGCCCATGCTGTCACAGACACTATAAGCAGTAGGAGAAGATGGAACGAGATGGATTTTGGCCGACATTCTGCAAATGTTCTAATCGATGAAACATTTAATCTCCATACAGTTTTCTGTTTCCAAAACTAGAATATGTAACAGAGTGGACTGCATTTTGTAGACATTACCCTTTGCCAAAATTCAAAAAAATTGCGTTGTTTAGAAGGAGTGCAAAGGCGAATTGAGTTATTACACACACACACACTTCACAGAGTAGGTGTTCCCTAATGGCAATATGCAAATAAATGCTAGAACGTGCCAATAGGATCTCACTAGCTAGTGCTTGTTCTGCCCACTATGATTAATTTGCTCCCATTGGAAACGACAGGCTCTGGTCTATCTTGGGTTAGTTATAAAAAAAAATCTTTGCTATAATGGCACAGATACAAAGATGTCTTATATCTATCTCTATGTTATCAGCACAGAAAGGGAAAAGTCAAAAGTACACTACATGACCAAAAGTATGTGGACACCTGCTCCTCGAACATTTAATTCCAAAATCATGGGCATTAATATGGAGTTGGTTCCCCCTTTGCTGCTATAACAGCCTCCACTCTTCTGGGAAGGCATTCCACTAGATGTTGGAACATTGCTGCGGGGACTTGCTTCCATTCAGCCACAAGAGCATTAGTGAGGTCGGGCACAGGTGTTGGGCGATTAGGACTGGCTCGCAGTCTGCGTTCCAATTCATCCCAAAGGTGTTCGATGGGGTTGAGGTCAGGGCTCTGTGCAGGCAAATCAAGTTCTTCCACACCAATCTCAACAAATAATTTCTGTATGGATCTCGCTTTGTGCACGGGGGCATTGTCATGCTGAAACAGGAAAGGGCCTTCCCCAAACTGTTGCCACAAAGTTGGAAGCACAGAATCGTCTAGAATGTCATTGTATGCTGTAGCGTTAAGCTTTCCCTTCACTGGAACTAAGGGGCCTAGCCCGAACCAGGAAAAACAGCCCCAGACCATTATTCCTCCTCCACCAAACTTTACAGTTGGCACTATGCATTCGGGCAGGTAGCGTTCTTCTGGCATCAGCCAAACCCAGATTCATCCGTCAGACTGCCAGATGGTGAAGCGTGATTCGTCACTCCAGAGAACGCGTTTCCACTGCTCCAGAGTCCAATGGCAGCAAGCTTTACCCCACTCCAGCTGACGCTTGGCATTAGTGATCTTAGGCTTGTGTGCGGCTGCTCGGCCATTGAAACCCATTTCATGAAGCTCCCGACGAACAGTTATTGTGCTGACGTTGCTTCCAGAGGCAGTTTGGAACTCGGTAGTGAGTGTTGCAACCGAGGACAGACGATTTTACGCACTACACTCTTCAGCACTCGGCGGTCCCGTTCTGTGAGCTTGTGTGGCCTACCACTTTTGCGACTGAGCTGTTGTTGCTCCTAGACGTTTCCACTTCACAATAACAGCAGTTACAGTTGACTGGGGCAGCTCTAGCAGGGCAGAAATTTGACGAACTGACTTGTTGGAAAGGTGGCATCCTATGACGGTGCCACGTTGAAATAATAATAATAATAATAGGTTATTTAGCAGACGCTCTTATCCAGAGCGACTTACAGGAGCAATTAGGGTTAAGTGCCTTGCTCAAGGGCACATCGACAGATTTTTCACCTAGTCGGCTTGGGGATTAGAACCAGCGACCTTTCGGTTACTGGCACAACGCTCTTAACCTGGCACAACGCCCTAGAAAGTCACTGAGCTCTTCAGTACGGGCCATTCTACTGCCAATGTTTATTTATGGAGATTGCATGGCTGTGTGCTCGATTTTTTATACACCTGTCAGCAACGGGTGTGACTGAAATAGCCGAATCCACTAATTTGAAGATGTGTCCACATACTTTTGGCCATGTAGTGTATCTTTGGTATCAGTTTTGTAGCAGTTGCGCCCTTCTCATTTTATAGCTATATCAAAGCAGTACTTACTGTAATATTGTTGTCAAAGATTAAATGTGTCCATTGGATTAGCAAGATGATGGTTATTGTAGCCAATATCTAAACTACAGCGGAGGCTGGTGGGAGGAGCTATGGGAGGACGGGCTCATTGGAATGGCTAGAATGGAGAAATCAGCATAGAGCATAGAAACCCTACTCTTATTGGTATAGAGACCATCACTGTCAAGATGTGGGAATGACAACGTAGCCTACATGCTTGGCCCAATCATCTTCAATAGAATGAATGTGTATGATTATTAGCAAGTGAGACATGGTGCAATATCAAAACCAGTGCAGGCCATTGATGGGTGTATGGATTGACACAAATCAGCTATGACAGGATGTTCTACAGCTGTTGAAGTGATTACTGTATTATTCATTTTAATGTCATGTCTAATGTGCAATTACCAAACAACAAACAACAAACGTGTCTTCTTTCACATACTTTATTAACAGTAATCATTGTCACTTTTGTTATTACCAGGCAGTAAATCGGGCATATAAAACCATCATCTGTGCATCACTTTTCCCTTGTTAATCAACTACAAAAATGTTATAACTGCCTTAATTTAGCTGGACCCCAGGAAGAGTAGCTGCTGCCAAGGCAGCAGCTAATGGGGATCCATAATAACTACAAAATACAACACTAAATCAAGAATTGGCATGCTCAACTCAACAGTTCAAACAAGTCTTTGGGTGCAGGCTCCAAAAGGCATATAAACTGGGAAAGGAAAACTGGCATTCACCAAAATACTCTAAGTTGTACTGTTCTTTTGCAGCAGCAGCAGATGTCAAACAAACTGACAACTTTCGATGACACGGATAGCTTTAGTCAACGCTGGATGAGAAGGGTTGAGGTTTCCAGAGGAAGAATGAGAGGTTGTGGACATGTGCACATCCTAACAACAGGAGCTACACGCTGCTTTTAAGACATCACTGGCATCATGGGACCTTATACTCCCTCTCAGTAGTTCTGGGAGTTTCCACCATCCGGTCTCAATCACTGTTGGAAACAAATCAATTCAAAACACAGTCAGGCCTAAAAAATACTATTTATATAAATATACAATCTATTACACATATAGATGCAATAAAAAAACAGCACAATTTGAACATGTTATAAATATTAAAAAATGTTAGAATTCATATATGTTACCTTGAATATAAAGTCCATTCTTCTCATAGTCTGGTTGGCAAACTGGTCAATGACCCTCTCATACCAGTGAGGATTCTTCTGCAGTGATTTAAGAATTCTCCTTTCTATGGATAGGATTGCCAGGTTCCTGAGTCGCTCTTGTCCCATGGTGTTCCTAGTGTAGCTTTTCAGCCTCTTCAGACGAGAGAATCTGCTCTCCACGCCCGCTGACGTTGCCCCTATAGTTGCAACTAGGCACATGAGCCGGTACAGCTCAGGCATCACTTCATTCAATCCACACCCCTTGAAATGCAAGATTCTGTCACACAGTTTTCGACTGTTCCCTTGAAGCTCCTTACCACAGTAGAACACTTGCAGCTCATTTTTCAGTTTTTCCATGTTGAAAAAACGCCCATAGCTCTGGGACAGGCTTTCCATTGCATTTGTAGGGAATTCTCTCCGGAATGACTCAAATTTCTCATCATCTAACAACTCCATGTATCTCCTGCTGTCCAGGCTTTGGAACCTCTGTGCTATTTGCGTCTTGATGTTGTCATGGATTGAATCGTACAGTGATTTGTAAGTCTGCATTACATCCTGAGTGCCCTGCCTCCGCTTCCTTCTGTGCATCAACTCTGGATCATCTGTCATGTTCGAAGCCTTCTGATATAAAGCACTAAATGCTTCTTCAGATTTGTGCTCCTCTATCTTGAGTATAAGGTTCTCAATCCTCCTCTTACAAAATTCTACATCCATGGCATTCTGTTGCACACTGTCAAAAACCACATCTGTGTAAGCAAATATATATTCAAAAGTGAGAAGCAAAAAAATAAAATGAAAATCTTCCAGCTGTGTCTTGAACCCATTTGCATCAAATATCGTCTCATCATCCATGTTAGGATGCTCTGTGATACTTGTGAACGTGTCCAACAGATGCTCAAAGTTCTTTGCCACGGTGTTAACGACTCTGGATGTGAAATTCCAATACGTTGGTGCGTTTTTTGGCAAACTCGCACAAGCTGCCTTTTCTAGAAGCATCTCTCTATTGGTGGACTTACAAAAAAAAGTTGAGAAGCCACCCAGTGTGGCAAAGAAAACCTTGGTCTTGGGCATAGACTTCACGCTCTGGCTTAATATGGAGTTGAGGGGATGTGCATAGCAATGCACAAAGGTGGCGCTCGGAGCTACAGCTCTTACTTTTGCTTGCAGACCATTTAAATCAGAAGCCATTACAGCAGCGCCATCATATGTTTGAGCGACTAGTTTCTCCACAAAGTTAAACTCTGACATCTCCGAATTCACTAGATCAAACACAGACTGTGCATCTCGCCCAGCTGACACGTCAAAGTATCCCAAGAAACGCTCCTGTACACACCCCCGATCATCCACATACCTGACAATGACAGACAATTGCGAGTGGTCTGTGGTTTCATCCATTTGCCATGAGAAAAATGGAGCAGCGTCAACCTCGCTTTTAATCTCACTTTTAATTGATGATGCGATAGCAGTTATCAAGTCATTCTGAATTGTTCTTGACATTCCAGTGAACACAGTTGAAGATTCCATATGCTGAGCGAGTAAAGCATCATACCGTGCGATTACCTCTGCCAATTCCCTGTAGTTGCCTTTGTTAGCGGAACTTTCTGTCTCATCGTGCCCCCTAAAAGCCAACTCTTGCATGCCTAAGTATGCAATGCTGTCAATGAGTCGTTTGAGAACATCCCTGTTTCTTCTGACCTTCTCGTTGTGTTGCGCAGCTTGAATACGCAGGCCTTCATTGAGTGAATGATTGGCACGATGACTCGGTTGTCCCAAAAGCTTGAGTTTCGCGTAGGAGTTGAGATGCTCGCGGCTTTCGTCATGCCGTTTAGCTGAACGGTCAATGTTCTTCAGGTCACTGAACCCCCCTTTAGCCCAAGGCTCAAACGTTCCAAAGAGCAGACAAGGCCAGCAATACAAGCGGCTTGATGAAAGACTCCCGGTTAGCCATTGATACTTTTTATACCAGTTGGTATTGAACGCCCTCCTCACTTTGTCATCCTTCCTTATGTACTTGATTTCAGGCAGAGGTCGACCCTCGGTTTTAATTCGCACCCTTTCTGTGGACTCCAAAGAATGAAACGGGGTCTTCAACAAAAAATCCACAATGTTGTCAGAATTCACGACCTGGCAGGTGTGGACAAGTAGCTGCTGTGGTGTGTGGAACATGCAGCTGCAGTGGGGGCAGCTGTGTGATGGGGCATAAACTAGAGTTTCTGTCTTAACCACTCTGATTCCAGAATCATGCTCAGTCTTAATTTCTGCCGTTTCTTGGCTAATGTAAACAGAATCTGTTTCAGTCTTGGTTTTGATGGTTCCAGAATCCTGGTGGAGTGCTCTAGAATCTAAGTGATAATTTGATCTGATTCCGTTATGTTCCTCACTTGTTTCATGCACTTCAAAGTCTGTTGCCTCCTCTTTGATTTGGATTATGTTGAAAGTAAGCCCATTACTGCTGAGAGAGGGGGCTTGGCTAATGTCTGAATCTTCTCTATTGGAGTCAACATCATCTGACTGTGTTTCACAATCTGTTTTGATGGGGTCTCGATGACTTCTAGTCATCTTGGTTTTATTGCGTTGCTTTTTCCCAGGTTTGATCTTAATCTTGTCGATTGGTTAATGTCTACACCGTCCTCTTCATTTGCATTCTGTGAAAAAAAAGATTTGAATGAACAGCAACCTTGCAGAGACACCAGGTCAGGAATCATTATGACAATCATCCCATCCAACACCACAAAGTAAAACAAATAGGCTGGTACAGGCTGGTTAAAACATGCAAAGGAGAGCATTTGGTTACAACATGCATTTTTACATAGCTTATCGATGGGTGAGTAAATAGCTAGCAAGCGAGCTAGCTTGCTAGCTAGCTAAGTTGCATAGCTAGCAAGACAGTAGCCCAATATTGGACCTTTACTCCTTAGTCCAAGGACCTTACATGTTATTTAAAAGGGCGAATTGGCTCTGGAAGCCAAAACAACCAAATACTCCATCTAAATGTGAATCGATTCTCAATTGCTGTACGGTTCTAGAAACATAAATACCTTTACTTTCATATCACATCAAAATAATTTCACAAATGCAAAATACACACTTACTGTAAGCTAATTAGCACAGGTAGTCGACTGTCTTCCGTAAACAAGCGCTGTAACATGGAAATATGGCAGTGAGGGGAACCCTAACCCTATAAAAAGGTGTGTATCAATTTAACCTTTTTTTTTGGCTAAAATTATTTCTCGCCGATATGAAAGATAAGGTCCGTATGCTTCCAAAACCGTACCATAAGTGATGTTCAGGCCGAGTGTCACAGCTCTTAACAAAACTACCCCCTACAGAAGACACCTTAGTCCAATTACTCTTCTTATGTGTAATGCAGAAAGTATTCACACCCCTTTACCTTTTCCACATTTTGTTGTGTTACAGCCTAAATTTGAAATTTATTAAATTAAGATTTTGTGTCACTGATCTACACACAATACCCCATAATGTCAAAGTGGAATTCTTTTAGTAGATTTTTTTTATTATTAATAAGTATTCAACCCCTTTGTTATTGCAAGCCTTAATAAGTTTAGGAGTAGAAATGTGCTTAACAAAATCACATAATAAGTTGCATGGACTCATTCCGTGTTCAATAATAGTAGTTAACATGATTTTTGAATAACTACTCCATCTCTGTACCCCCCACACACAGTTATCTGTAAGGTCCCTCAATCTAGTAATGAATTTCAAGCACAGATTCAACCACAAAGACCAGCGAGGTTTTCCAATGCCTCGCAAAGAAGGGCACCAATTGGTAGATGTGTACAAATAAAAAAAGCAGATGCTGAATATCCCTTTGAGCATGGTGAAGTTATTAATTAGGCTTTGGATGGTGTATCAATACACCCAGTCACTACAAAGATACAGGCGTCCTTCCTAACTCAGTTGCCGGAGAGGAAGGAAGCTGCTCAGGGATTTCACCATGAGGCCAATGGTGATTTTAAAACAGCTACAGAGTTTAGTGGTTGTGATATGGGAAAACTGAGGATGGATCAACAACATTATAGTTACTCCACAATACTAACCTAAATGACAGAGTGAAAAGAAGGAAGCCTCTACAGAATAAAATACTCCAAAACATGCATCCTGTTTGCAACAAGGCACTAAAGTAATACTGTAAAAAAATGTGACAAAGAAATATACTTTTTGTCCTGAATAGAAAGCGTTATATGTTTGGGGCAAATCCAACACAACACATCACTGAGTACCACGCTTCATATTTTCAAGCATGGTGGTAGCTGCATCATGTTATGGGTATGCTTGTCATCGGCAAGGACTAGGGAGTTTTTTTAGGATAAAAATAAACAGAATACAGCTATAAGCACAGGCAAAATCCTAGAGGAAAACCTGGTTCAGACTGCTTCCCAACAGACATTAGGAGACAAATGTATCTTTCAGCGGGACAATAACCTAAAACACAAGGCCAAATCTACACTGGAGTTGCTTACCAAGACGACATTGAACGTTCCTGAGTGACCTAGTTACAGTTTTGAAAATCTATGGCAAGACTTGAAAATGGCTGTCTAGCAATGATAAACAATCAACTTGACAGAGCTTGAAATTGTATTTAAGAATAATGGGCACATATTGTACAATCCAGGTATGAAAAGCTCTTAGAGACTTACCCAAAAAGACTCACAGCTGTAATCACCGCCAAAGTTGCTTCTACAAATTATTGACTCAGTGGTGTGAATACTTATGTAAATGAGATATTTCTGAAGTTAATTTTCAATAAATGTACAAACATTTCTAAAAACATGTTTTCACTTTGGTATTTTGAATTCAGGCTGTAACACAATAAATGTGGAATAAGTCAAGGGGTATGAATACTTTCTGAAGGCACTGTATGTATATATATGGCTCAGGTGTAATGGAATGGAACTGAACTGAGAGTCATGGTCAAGAGCTAGCAAGATAGATACTACAGAGTAAAGCCAACAAAATACTAGGCTGGTGGAAAAAACACAATTCTGCCTTAGCCAAAACCCTGTAGAAGTGTGTTTACTTCGACATACCTTAATTGCACAACATTATCATCACAGTACGAGTCATAATACCCATAAAACCTAGCAGTCAAACAAGGAAATGATTCCAATTGTTTTTCTACCATTCATTTTCCCCCATAGGGGATTTTAGAAACACTTAAAATAAGGATTTTGTTTCATGTAGGCTTACCTTGGCGTGACGTTTTGATAACCGTGTGAATCTCTCTAGGACAAGGTGACTTATCAATATATCCGCCTATATTTACCCCACAAAATGAAATGTGTAGTCTTGCATGTCTACTTTGATGCTAATTAGCATTTTTGGATCTGAGAGTAAATAGAGCTGAATATATTGATAAAAGTCACCTTGTCCAAGAGTGAATTACATGGTTATCAAAACGTCATGCCAGGGTAAACCTACACTAAACACAGCCCTTATTTTAAGTGTTTCTAAAATTCCCTATGGGAAAAATGTACGGTGGAACAGCGATTTTAACCATTTCCCTGTTTGATCGCTAGGTTCTATGGGTGTAATGACACGGCCACTGTGGGGCTCTACTACAACGGTCACCTGGACATACTACTACCAAAGACAGTACAGAAACTCGGTGTTACTATCTCAAATCAGAGGTTTAACATGCAGAGGAGAGCATTTGATAACATACTGCATTTTTACGTTATCATTGGGAGGTTAGTTAAGTTAGCTAGGTTGCATACTTTTCTGGGTCAGAAATGGACTCTCTTCGCCTGAGTAGTTAACATTAGCTAGCAAAATTAGCTAGATAGTAGATAATGTACGCTACTGTACTACTTTTGACGACTAGATATCACCCACCAAATACTGATTGTAAAGATATTAACCATGAGAGGAATAGTTTGTTTCTCGTACAAATACTCACCAATAGAAAATAAATGTTCGCTACACCGGAAGAATTATGCGTTTCCTTAGAGAGGAAGAGGCGATGCGAGAGGTTTTACTCTCGTTAAAATCTGTCCACGTGAGATAAATGTTTTGTTGTATGGAGGTCTATAAGAGAGTGTCGAATTACGTTAGGCTTTTTTGATCAAATAGACATTTCGTAATGTTTAGGTTGTTACAAATGTACTGATATAAATACATTTGGTCCTCTGTAGCTCAATTGGTAGAGCATGACGCTTGTAACGCCAGTGTAGTGGGTTCGCTCCCCGGGACCACCCATACGTAAAAATGTATGCACACATTACTGTAAATCGCTTTGGATAAAAGCGTCTGCTAAATGGCTTATTATTATTATTATATTGTATGATATACGTGGATGCACGTGGCATTGCGGCAACTAGGAGAAAAACGACTTAGTACTGCCTGTTGTGCACGAATGTATCTGCCCTCTCATTGGCTAGAATGGTCCCGCCTGTCTTCCATGAGGGAGGACATGTATTTCCATTGTTAGAGCGGTCACTTGACTATCTTGTCAACATACTAGACAAGCGTTGCTTTCCTGCACTTAATACGTCACGGTACCTGACCAATCAAACAATGGCCCCTGGATTATGTACAAAAATTTAGAGGCTGTTGATTGGTGTGGATTCTTAAATAAATATTAATTCTAGCCAAAAGTATCCGTTTTGTATCAGCACATTTTTTTTTGTAGCTATGCCAGTTCTAACTCTAATCTTGTTAATCAAGGACGAATTGTGGTCATTGTATTAGCAAGAAGATAGTTATTGTATGGCTAAAGCAACAGTTGTAAAGAGGATAGGGCATACCCTTTTATTTACTGTCCTGATTCTCCCTAGGCAGACAGGTTGACTCCCACACTAACAATGTTGCCCTAGGTCTGGGATTTCAGAGACAAATAGCCTAAATTCTTGAATCAATTCTCTTCAATAGCTTGCATATTGTAATATGAAACGTACGACATGCAGTAATATCAAAACCAGCCAGTGCAGGCCAATGATGTCTTACCAATAGAATACTGGGAGACTGAAATGTATGTGATATGACTCTCTTATTTCAGCTCAAAGAAAAAACAACATTCACAAAAAACACCAGAACCACACAACAGGCGTGCCATCTTTCACAGACTATAGAGGCCTTTATTTCATTACCATTTATTGGCATTACCAGTTCAGAGTCGGGCACAAAACCATCTTCTGTACATCACTGTTCCCTTGTTAAATAACTACAACAACAGTAAAAGAGTTTAGACTGTATATAAATATAAATAATCTAGTCATTCAGCAACATCTAGGCAGGTGACCGGAGAGGTGATGGGCGCGAGCAAAGGTGCGATGGCAGCGGGGGCAGGAGTATGGTCTCTCCCCAGTGTGGGTCCTCATGTGAGTTTTAAGGTGGCCGGCCATGCGGAAGCTTTTTTCACACTCCTGGCAGTGATATGGTCGTAAGTTATTGTGGATCCTCATGTGTTTGCCCAGATCCCCTGAAGAGGTATAGCATCCGTGGCAGACAGAACATTCATACGGCTTCTCTCCAGTGTGGGTGCGTATGTGTTTTGTGAGATCTCCAGATTGAGTGAAGCTTTTGCTGCACTCAGTACAGGTGTATGGTCTCTCACCTGTGTGAGTGCGCTGGTGGTTCTTCAGGTGTGCGTGTCGGAAAAATGTCTTGTCACACACTGTGCAATGGAAAGGCCTCTCCCCGGTGTGTGTGCGCTGATGGGTTTTCAACGCAGCAATGTTTATGAACTTCAGCCCACAAACCCCACAATGGTAGTTCCTTTCATTGTTGTGGATCTTGAGATGAGTTTTAAGATAACCTTTGTCAGCAAAGTCTTTACCACACACAGTACATTTGAAAGGTCTCTCCCCTGAGTGCGTGCGCAGGTGAAGCTTCAGAGAATCCCTGTATGCAAACCGCCTGTCACATTTTGGGCAGGATAAAGGCTTCTCGCCAGAGTGAACGGTCATGTGAACTCGGAGGTGCCACATCCGGGCAAAATCCTTTCCGCAGTCCTGGCATTTGAATGGCTTGACCCCAGAGTGTATCATCATGTGTTTGCAATGACTGCTGGCTTCTGAGAAGCTCTTGCCACACTCCTTGCAGACGTAAGGCTTCTCGCCGGTGTGTGTGCGCATGTGAATGCGCAGATTCTGAGGACTAGAGCAGCTTTTGCCACACTCTGAGCATGGCATGCCGATGTTCAGACAGACAGGGCCATCCTCAGGCTTAGTGTCCTCAGGCTTGTGACACTGGTGAGGCCCCAGTCCCCAGGAATTCTTGAAGCTCTTTCCACAGTCAGCGCAACTGAGGTATCCATCGGTGAAAGCAACAGACATTTTGTGCCAAACCTTGCAGTGAGTATGCAGTCTGGCTATGTACTGGAAGCTGCGGGCACAATACGGGCAGGGGTGGAGTTTCCTTAGAGGGGCAGGGGTGTGGGCCTGACGGATGTGGATGTGTAGCTGCCGTGGGGTATGGAACATGCAGCTACAGTGGGGACAGCTGTGTGTGGGGGTGTACACGGTTTTACTCGTTGAGACGTGGCTTTTGAACAAAGCTAGGTACTGCTTCTGGTGTTTGGTCTTGATGTGGTTCTCCAGGAAGTAACAGTCAGTGAAGGAGATGGTGCAGTGTGGACAAGGAAAGAACTGAGAAGAAGAGACTGAGGGAGAGGGACAGAGCAGTGAAAGGATGGTAGAAAGAGGGGAGAAGAGAGAGATGGGAGGAGAGAGAGGGAACAGAACATAGTTGTGATTTGCTACATTTCCTCATTCAACAATAAAACACTTTGCTAAATGTCAATTTCAAAGTTTGCTAAATTAATGTTCAAGTACTGTTCAAGTAATCCCATCATCCATTTCAAATGCAGTGTTGAGGGTGGACTGGATGTATGAACTATGCCCTACCTCCATCTGTCTCGTCTGGGTTTTCTTCCTTCACCAAACACACTTTAGTGTCTCGCAGAAGAGTCTTAACCACCACCTTATGGATTAGAAAGATGAAGAAACCACATTATGCATTAACCAAAAGTATAAATACTATTGTCTAGTTACTAACTGTCACATGTTTGGAAAGACCACTAACTCTTCTTACATTAGACAATCTTGTTAGCATCACCACTGGACTCCTTGATATCTGGCTACACCGGGTCATAGGATTGGATGTATTTTGATGTTTTATGTGCTTCTTCTGGAAGGAAGGATCAGAATGGCTATGTTCCTCGCCAATTCCCTGCTGTTCAAAGTCTGCTGGTTCCTCTTTGATTTGGATGGAGCTGATACAAACCCCTTTAGTGATGTAGGGTGCTTGGCTAACGTCTAGTTCTTCTCTATTGCAGTCAACATCATCTGACTGTGTTCCACACTCTGTTTTGATGGGGTCTCGATGGTGTTTAGTCCTCTTGGTTTTGTTGTGTTGCTTTTTCCCAGGTTTGCTCTTCATCTTGTTGACTAGAGTGCTTCTTCATTTGAATTCTGTGGGGAAAAGACCAGGTTTTATTGACAATCACCCTTAGAGAGCTATACCAGGCAGGGATCATACTAATAAACCATCCAACACTATAAGTAAGACCAATTATTGGGTAATTGAAGAAACCACAAGTCTGTATGAACAATCAATGTAACTGCATACGTTTCTAACAGTCAACCTACCAGTAACCCGGATACCCTAGACCCACTCCAATTCGCATACCGCCCCAACAGATTCACAGATGACACAATCTCAATCGCACTCCACACTGCCTTTTCCCACCTAGACAAAAGGAACACCTATGTGAGAATGCTGTTCATTGACGACAGCTCAGCGTTCAACACCATAGTGCCCACAAAGCTCATTACTAAGCTAAGGACCCTGGGACTAAACACCTCCCTCTGCAACTGGATTCTGGACTTCCTGACGAGCCGCCCCCAGGTGGTCAGAGGAAAGGCCAAAAAATTGTCAAAGACTCCAGTCACCCAAGTCATAGACTGTTACGACAAGCGGTACCGAAGCGCCAAGTCTAAGACCAAAAGGCTGCTTAACAGCTTCTACCCCCAAGCCATAAGACTGCTGAACAATTAATCAAATGGCCACCCTTCCTATTTACATTGACCCCCCCCCCATTTGTTTTTACACTGCTGAAACCCGCTGTTTATTATCTATGCATAGTCACTTTACCCCTACCTACATGTACAAATTACATTTTAGTCATTTAGCAGACGCTCTTATCCAGAGCGACTTACAGTTAGTGAGTGCATAAATGTTTCATACTGTCAATTACCTCGACTAACCTGTACCCCCGCACATTGACTCGGTACCAGTACCCCCTGTATATAGCCTCGTTATTGTTATTTTATTGTGTTACTTTTTATTATTTGTTTTACTTTAGTTTATTTGGTAAATATTTTCTTAACTGCATTGTTGGTTAAGGGCTTGCAAGTAAGCATTTCACGGTAAGGTCTACACCGGTTGTATTCGACGCATGTGACAAATAAAGTTTGATTTGATTTGACCTACCAGTAATAATAGGCCTATAGACGGGTTGGTTGTTTAGCAACAAAACCGAAGCGTGCACAACTAGGGAAAAACAGACGGGGTTGTCTTAAATTGTTGACAACATGTAAACTATATTTCGTCTCCAATGTTTACTGAAAACATAAATACATTTGCACAATAAGAACTTGTCTCTCAAATACATCGTTACAGTTGTTTTAGACATATTAGCATAGATAACGTTGCAACAGTCAAAACACCTCAAAACAATACATGGTATCAAGAACAAGATAAAACGATCCGAAACGAGCCATTTACGATTCCCCACACGGCAGCTTCTTGTAATTGTTGCTAGCTATTTGGCCATACTGAATCACAACACATGGAGTTCTGCTCCATTGAAGCCTGCGTATCGTTTTCGTGACGTTGTCAGCTAATCCTTCAATATGACATTAGCATTCATGTTGCTACCAACCCCCTCAGACATAAGCAGAGCCTCGTTATAGGATTATATTAAAGGCAGCAAACTCTACTTACTGTTGCAGTCAACTAGCTAGCTACTGTTTTGAGCTGCTAGTAGCCTAGTCTTTGTAAATGAGAACAACACAGCAAAGGTGAATTATTTTGTAACTCGTAAATGCTCAGTGGTAGAAGGGCAAACACAGCTTCGCTTTCCTTTGTTGACGCCATAATACGCTGCACTTCCTGGTTATGTCCGCAACGTTCCACCACAGATAGAACAAGGTCGTCACTAGTTACCACAGCCACAAAGTCAAACGTCATTTAGCACACTCCTATACAGTAGTGAACGCATGCATTTTTGTAAGGGTCCCCCGTGGGAATCGAATGCTCTACCAACGGAGCCACACGGAACCTATTTCTACAATTTCTCAAAAATGTGGTTTTAAACCTTAACCACACTGCTAACCTTGTACCTAAACCAATTTTGATTTGTGGCTTTGGTAACTAGTGGAAACCATAGAACCAGTTGGTAACTAGTGGAAACCATAGAACAAGGAACCAGATGTTTCACCAGTTGTATAAATCTGAAGCATCCGGTTGGAATTTCCACTTCCCACCAAATAATGTATGTTGAGAAGAAGCACAGTGGCCTAGCCTGACCACTGAGGTATAATAAGAATGAGCCTGATGACTCGCACTAAATTCTTCCGCTGCTCTGTTATTCGCTACATACTTTAGTCTGAGACTGCCATCATTGAAGTCGTTTGTGGTGAAGAGGGGCACGAGTATCAAAGCCAACGACATATTTTCAAACCTCTGCTTTACACATTGAGTTTTACCAAGGGAGAAAGACTGCCCCCTCTCATTGAAGCTAAAACAGCGTTAAAACCAGTAGATAGTGATTGCGCTGACGTCATCCACGTATTCCTGTGGAAAACTCCCGAAGGCGCATGAAACCTGAAGTATTTGAATTTGAAATGCGCGGCGCCATATTGCCACAGACAGAATAATGAGCCATCCGGTTTTTGGTAGCGTTTCCACTCATTTCCAAAAACGGTGATGAGAGGAAGCCCAGTGGCCAGCAGTGGGAGAAGATGGCGCGAGATGGATTTTGGCCTACATTATGCTAATGTTCTCATCGATGAAACGTTTGATCTCAATACAGTTTTCTGTTCCCAAAACTAGAATTTGTTACGAACAGAGTGGACTAAGTTTTGTAGATTTGACCCTTTCCAAAGTTTAAAAAAATTGCGTTGTTTGGAAGGAGTGGAAGGGCGAATTGGGTCATTGCACAACCGCACAGAGTAGGCGTTCCCTAACAGAAATATAAAAATACTTGCTAGAACGCGCCAATAGGATCTTGCTAGCTCGTGCTTGGCTCTGCCCACCTCCTTGCTTGTACTGCCCACTATGACTAATTTGTTCCCACTAGAAACGACAGGCTGTGGTCTATCTTGGGTTAGTTATAAAAATTCCCACCTTATCTTAGCTAATTGGTCACCATAGCAACACCCACCCGTAGTATGCGTTCCAGCAGGTATATCTCACTGGTCATCCCCAAAGCCAACACCTCCTTTGGTCGCCATTCCTTCCAGTTCTCTGCTGCAAATGACTGGAATGAACTGCAAAAATCTCTGAAGCTGGAGACACTTATCTCCCTCACTATCTTTAAGCATCAGTTGTCAGAACATCTTACCGATCACTGCACCTGTACACAGCCCATCTGTAATTAGCCCACCCAACTACCTCATCCCCATATTGTTATTTACATTGTTATTTATTTTGCTCATTTGCACCCCAGTATCTCTATTTGCACATCATCTTCTGCACATCTATCACTCCAGTGTTAATACTAAATTATAATTGTAATTATTTTGCACTATGCCTTACCTCCATAACTTACTACATTTGCACACACTGTATATAGATTTTCTATTGTGTTATTGACTGTACGTTTTGTTTGTTTATTCCATATGTAACTGTGTTGTTTATTTTTTTTCCGCACTGCTTTGCTTTATCTTGCCCAGGTCGCAGTTGTAAATGAGAACTTGTTCTCAACTGTCTTACCTGGTTAAATAAAGGTGAAATAAAAAATAAATAAAAATAAATAAATAATAAAAATCTTCGATATTGCTGAAGGTCAATGCTATCCTGGATCATCCCAACTCTGACTTTACCCCATTGAAGTTGAAATGTAAAATGGTTAAGGTAATGGTTAAGGAAAGGGTTAAGGTATGGGAAGGGTTGGGTTGGGGTTAAGGTTACAGTTTAGGGCAGGGAAGTCCCAAGGATTCCAGATAGAACTAACCATTGCTGAATGGTGCTGAATCAAGGGGCCAGGGTTCTGGTCTAGAAGCACCGTTTCGACTGCTCCTACAGTTCAGCTTCGGTACTGCAGTTTAACTGACGCTCGGCCCAGAAAGACAGTTTCCATACAGGGCCAAAAAATTGTGAAGTCAGATTTGAAAATAAACCACTTTAGTCATTGCCCTTGTGCACAAAACATACATAGAATTTTTCAAATAATTGTAATTGAGGCCGATCATTTTTTCATCACTCACAGCCGAAGATATTTACATTTTATATTCATCCAATGTCTGCCATGTTTTTGGATGACGTCATCAGTGCTCCCTGTGCACACTGAGTGCTAGTGCGCATGTGATGTTGGTCCATATAAACCGGATATAGACGGTACATGAATCAGCGTATGCGAATGTGAGTAGATTACCTTGAAAACAACAGGCGGAAATCTTGGACACAGTCCCCAATTCTTATTATACCCAAATATTATAGATATACTGACAAGATACAGATCTCTCTGCCCTAACAATGGGAGTCGTTGTCCACAAATTAGCACAGCGGGCTGTCTAGCTCCCGCCAATCCTTTCTTTGGATTGGTGGATACATCTCATTATTGTAATCCTTATTCGTATATTCGATGAGGGTTGTTTACGTCAACCACCGATATTTAATGGAGAGAAATGCTACGCTACTAGCCTCATGACATGAATAGCCATCTCGAGACAACGTCGATATAAAGTGTTTTTTTCTCAAAGTTGGCAGGATGTCACGTGGCCTACTTATTTCAGTACACTTGTAAAAACTTCAGCATTACAAAACTTTTAATCGATCAACTAAATCTCACGTAGCAAATAAGCCATTCATTTTTATGTTCACCAAATTCTACACTCTCATTGACCAAATTCTACACTCTCATTGACCTCCATACAAAAACTCCTTGCTTGGTTGGTGAAACAATGAACAAACGCCACCTGCTGGAGACAGACAAGAGTGTCCGCCGAGTTGGGCCTTTCTCAATTCAATTCAATTCAATTTAAGGGCTTTATTGGCATGGGAAACGTGTGTTAACATTGCCAAAGCAAGGGAAGTAGATAGTAAACAAAAGTGAAATAAACAATAAATATTAACAGTAAACATTACACTCAGAAGTTTCAAAAGAATAAAGACATTTCAAATGTCATATTATGTATATATACAGTGTTGTAACAATGTGCAAATAGCCAAAGTACAAATGGGAAAACAAACAAACATAAATATGGGTTGTATTTACAATGGTGTTTGTTCTTCACTGGTTGCCCTTTTCTTGTGGCAACAGGTCACAAATCTTGCAGCTGTGATGGCACACTGTGGTTTTTCACCCAGTAGATAAGGGAGTTTATCAAAATTGGGTTTGTTTTCGAATTCTTTGTGGATCGCTGTGATCTGAGGGAAATATGTGTCTCTAATATGGTCATACATTTGGCAGGAGGTTAGGAAGTGCAGCTCAGTTTCCACCTCATTTTGTGGGCAGTGTGCACATAGCCTGTCTTCTCTTGAGAGCCAGGTCTGCCTACAGCGGCCTTTCTCAATAGCAAGGCTATGCTCACTGAGTCTGTACATAGTCAAAGCTTTCCTTAAGTTTGGGTCAGTCACAGTGGTCAGGTATTCTGCCACTGTGTACTCTCTGTTTAGGGCCAAATAGCATTCTAGTTTGCTCTGTTTTTTTGTTTGTTCTTTCCAATGTGTCAAGTAATTCTCTTTTTGTTTTCTCATGATTTGGTTGGGTCTAATTGTGTTGTTGTTGTTGTTGTTGTCCTGGGGCTGTGTGGGGTCTGTTTGTGTTTGTGAACATAGGCCCAGGACAAGCTTACTTAGAGGACTCTTCTCCAAGTTCATCTCTCTGTAGGTGATGGCTTTGTTATGGAAGGTTTGGGAATCGCTTCCTTTTAAGTGGTTATAGAATTTAACGGCTCTTTTCTGGATTTTGATAATTAGCAGGTATTGGCCTAATTCTGCTCTGCATGCATTATTTGGTGTTTTACGTTGTACACGGAGGATGTTTTTGCAGAATTCTGCATGCAGAGTCTCAATTTGGTGTTTGTCCCATTTTGTGAATTCTTGGTTGGTGAGCGGACCCCAGACCTCAGAATTCTCTTCCTCTTTGTTAAACCTCGGTGGTCTCACGCCCGGGAGGCAGGCCGGTTCCAAATCGAATGCAGTCAACTTTCAGCAGGTGAAAAACACACCTACACGGGCAAGATTAATCAAACCCCCTCATTGAAAACGACACAAATTAACTATTTTGGGTTAGTTATAAATGGGCGCATTCGACATTGCAGGTCGAGACTGACTGATCTACATAGCACCTTGCACCATTAACCCTTTAACTGGCACACCAATAAATAAATAAATACATATTTTATTGCAGTCTAATGCACTGATGGCACATTGTGTCAGCTTCTTCAACTACAAGACCTACAACCCACAGCCATACACTAACAATATTGCCCTAGGTCTGGGATTTCTGAGACTAGCGGGACGTTCTCATTTGGGAAAAAGACTGTCCTCTCTGTGACCCGGAAACCGATAAGTGATCGAGTGTCAATTAGGTGGTAGGAGAACTGAGGAGTGTCCTCGCCTCCTCACGCAGAGGAAGCTCAAGTTTATCCTACCTGAGTCCTTTGCTGAAGGGTTTCGAGTTCCGCCACACCCCCTTTGAATCAACTGTTGTTTACTCAGAGGAGAAAAGCAGGCACATATTTTAAAACGACATGCTACTTATCCTTTTATTTATAAAACTAAATTACTTTTTACTACTTTACACATTTAATTTGGGCTTGAAGGAGTCATTTCATACAAGCGCATTTGTTTCCACATTTCCTCTCCTCGCCTCCTCTCCTTGATTACCTTTGACATTTTTGAATAGGAGGCAAGGAGAGGACGGAAGAGTTAGCAAAGCCAATTCAAATCAAATTGTATTTGTCACATACATGTGTTTAGCAGATGTTATAGCGGGTGTAGCGAAATGCTTGTGCTTCTAGCTCCGACAGTGCAGTAATATCTAACAATTTCACAACATACACACAAAACTCACGTCACCCCGCTCCTCCGCACACTCCACTGGCTTCCAGTTGAAACTCGCATCTGCTACAAGACCATGGTGCTTGCCTACGGAGCTGTGAGGGGAACGGCACCTCCGTACCTTCAGGCTCTGATCAGTCCCTACACCCAAACGAGGGCATTGCGTTCATCCACCTCTGGCCTGCTGGCCCCCCTACCTCTGCGGAAGCACAGTTCCCGCTCAGCCCAGTCAAAACTGTTCACTGCTCTGGCACCCCAATGGTGGAACAAGCTCCCTCACAACGCCAGGACAGCGGAGTCACTCACCACCTTCCGGAGACACTTGAAACCCCACCTCTTTAAGGAATACCTGGGATAGGATAATGTAATCCTTCTACCCCCTTTACCCCCCCCCCCCAAAAAAAATAAAATAATAATAATAATAATACATATTGTAAAGTGGTTATCCCACTGGCTATAAGGTGAATGCACCAATTTGTAAGTCGCTCTGGATAAGAGCGTCTGCTAAGTGACGTAAATGTAAAAACTAGTAAGGAATGGGATTTAAGAATATATACATATATGGACAAGCAATAACAGAGCGGCATCGACTAAAATACAGTAGAATATTATAGAATGCAGTATATACATATGAGATGAGTAGTGCAAGATATGTAAACATTATTAAAGTGACCAGTGATTTCAATAGGCAGCAGCAACCTCTAATGTAATAGTGGAGGCGATTGAGAATCTCCCTAGGTCCTCATGTGACTGTCAAAATGTGGGAATGATAGTGTAGCCTAAAAACCCATTTATGCTTGATCTGGATTGTGGTTGGAGGCTTTGTATGGAGGGTGTGACACAATTGTGAAGCAGAGGCCAAATCAAGCTCCGTACCGCATCGCCGTGCACTTCTCACATTTTGTAACAATGCTGAGGGCTCCGTATAGCTCCGCATTGACATGATTGGTTGACGGTAGGTGGGGGCAGGATGTCCTGTATAAACACAAACTCACTTCCTTGACAACTTCCTTCACAACAGCTATGCTCCGCGAAGCACAAAAACTATGTTTGCTCTGACTACTGCGGAGGCCGCATCTCAGTAAATGCTATATGGCCACTGCAGATGGTGGATTGACCATGTAGAGCCTTTAAGAGCTTGAATCAAGCCTCTTCAATAGCTTGCGTATTGTAATATGCAGAGACATGCTGCAATATCAAAACCAGCCAGTGCAGGCCAATGAATACTGGGAGACTGAAAGAAGAGCATACCCTTTTATTTACTGTCCTGATTCTCCCTAGGCAGGCAGGTTAACTCCCACACAAACAATGTTGCCCTTGGTCTGGGATTTCAGATACAAATAACCTAAGTTCTTGAATCAATCCTCTTCTATAGCTTGCGTATTGTAATATGAAACGTACGACATGCTGTAATATCAAAACCAGCCAGTGCAGGCCAATAGAATACTGGGAGACTGAAATGTATGTGATATGACTCTCTTATTTCAGCTCAAAGAAAGAACAACATACACAAAAAACACCAGAACCACACAACAGGTGTGCCATCTTTACAGAGTATAGAGGCCTTTATTGTCATTACCATTTATTGGCATTACCAGTTCAGAGTCGGGCACAAAACCATATTCTGTACATCACTGTTCCCTTGTTAAATAACTACAACAAGAGTAAAATAGTTTATTTATATACAGTGTAATTTCATAATTCAGCGACATCTAGGCAGGTGACCGGAGAGGTGGTGGGTGCGAGCGAAGGTGCGATGGCAGCGGTGGCAGGAGTATGGTCTCTCCCCAGTGTGGGTCCTCATGTGAATTTTAAGGTGGTTGGCCAAGCGGAAGCTCTTGTCACACTCCTGGCAGGGATATGGCCGTGAGTTATTGTGGATCCTCATGTGTCTGGTCAGATCAGCAGAACAGATAAACCGTCGGTGGCATTCAGAACATTCAAATGGCCTCTCCCCAGTGTGGATGCGCTTGTGTTTGGTCAGATCTCCAGACTGAGTGAAGCTTTTACCGCACTCTGTACAGGTGTATGGTTTCTCACCTGTGTGAGTGCGCTGGTGGTTCTTCAGGTGTTCATGTCGGAAAAATGTCTTGTCACACACTGTGCAATGGAAAGGCCTCTCCCCAGTGTGTGTGCGCTGGTGGGTTTTCAATGCTGCACTGTTTATGAACTTCAGCCCACAAACCCCACAATGGTAGTTCCTTTCATTGTTGTGAATCTTCAGATGCAACTTCAGATAATTTCTGTAAGCAAAGTCTTTACCACACACAGTACATTTGAAAGGTCTCTCCCCTGAGTGTGTGCGCAGGTGAAGCTTCAGACAGTCCTTGTATGCAAACCGCTTGTCGCATTTGGAGCAGGAGAAGGACTTCTCGCCAGAGTGAATGGTCATGTGAACTCTGAGGCGCCCCATCCGGGCAAAATCCTTTCCACAATCCTGGCATTTGAATGGCTTGACCCCCGAGTGTATCATCATGTGTTTACGGTAACTGCTGTCTTCTGAGAAGCTCTTGCCACATTCCTTGCAGACGTAAGGCTTCTCGCCGGTGTGTGTGCGCATGTGAATGCGCAGATTCCGAGGACTAGAGCAGCTTTTGCCACACTCTGAGCATGGCATACCGATGTTCAGACAGACAGGGCCATCCTCAGGCTTAGTGTCCTCAGGCTTGTGACACCGGTGAGGCCCCAGTCCCCAGCAATTCTTGAAGCTCTTTCCACAGTCAGCGCAACTGAGGTATCCATCAGTGAAAGCAACAGCCATTTTGTGCCAAACCTTGCAGTGAGTATGCAGTCTGGCTATGTACTGGAAGCTGCGGGCACAATACGGGCAGGGGTGGAGTTTCCTTAGCGGGGTAGAGGGGTGGGCCTGACGGGTGTGGATGTGTAGCTGCCGTGGGGTATGGAACATGCAGCTACAGTGGGGACAGCTGTGTGTGGGGGTGTACACGGTTTTACTCTTTGAGACGTGGGTCTTCAGCATGGCCAGGTACTGCTTTGGGTGTTTGGTCTTGATGTGATTCTCCAGGAAGTAACAGTCAGTGAAGGAGATGGTGCAGTGTGGACAAGGAAAGAACTGAGAAGTAGAGACTGAGGGAGAGGGACAGAGCAGTGGAAGGACGGTAGAAAGAGTGAGAAGAGAGAGATGGGAGGAGAGAGAGGGAACAGAACATTTCCTCATTCAACAATAAAACGCTTGAGTAAATATCTTTGCTAAATATCAATTTCAAAGTTTGCTAAATTAATGTTCAAGTGATGTTCAAGTAATCCCATCATCCATTTCAAATGCAGTGTTGAGGGTGGACTGGATGTATGAACTATGCCCTACCTCCATCTGTCTCATCTGGGTTTTCCTCCTTCACCAAACACACTTTAGTGTCTCGCAGAAGAGTCTTAACCACCACCTTATGGATTACAAAGATGAAGATACCACATTATGCATTAACCAAAAGTATAAATACTATTGTCTAGTTACTAACTGTCACATGTTTGGAAAGACCACTAACTCTTCTTACATTAGACAATCTTGTTAGCATCACCATAGGACTCCTTGATATCTGGCTACACCGGGTCATAGGATTGGATGTATTTTTATGTTTGATATGCTTCTTCTGGAAGGAAGGATCAGAACGGTTATGTTCCTCGCCCATTCCCTGCCATTCAAAGTCTGTTGGTTCCTCTTTGATTAAGATGGAGCTGATACAAACCCCTTTAGTGATGTAGGGTGCTTGGCTAACGTCTAGTTCTTCTCTATTGCAGTCAACATCATCTGACTGTGTTCCACACTCTGTTTTGATGGGGTCTCGATGGTGTTTAGTCCTCTTGGTTTTGTTGTGTTGCTTTTTCCCAGGTTTGCTCTTCATCTTGTTGACTAGAGTGCTTCTTCATTTGAAATTCTGTGGGGAAAAGATTGATTGATCATCACCCTTAGAGAGCTATACCAGGCAGGGATCATACTAATAAACCATCCAACACTATAAGTAAGACCAATTATGAAGAATGAAGAAACCACAAGTCTGCATTAACAATCAATCTAACTGCATACGTTTCTAACAGTCATGCTGGAAACTCGTTAACCTACCAGCAATAGACCTAGCATTCATCATTATTTATTGCTAGTATCAACCCCGCCAGACATAAGCAGAGCCTCGTTGTAGGATTATATTACAGGCAGCAAACTCTACTTACTGTTGCAGCCAACTAACTAGCTAATGTCTTGAGCTGCTAGTATTAGTACTTTAGTATTTTATTAGGATCCCCATTAGCTACTGCTAAAGCAGCAGCTACTCTTACTGGGGTCCACACAAAATATGACATATTACATAACATTAATAGATCAGTACAGCACAAGGACAGAACTAGATATATTTTAAATTAGAATACACACTTTTATACATTTATGCCTTAGTATCCCATGCATAATGTGGTCATTATAACGGCAATACTGCAGCCATCAATTTCCCATATATTGCCATCCTTTGCTCTACCGTTAAAATTGCTTTGTCTAAAAGCCGATTTATGCTTGATCTGGGAATGTGGACGGAGGCTCCGTATGGATGGTGTGACGCAATTGCGGCTCCCCTGGAGGCATGCAGAGGCCAAATTGAGCTCCATACCGCACCACCGTGCGTCTCCCAAATGTTGTAACAATGTGGAGGGCTCGGTATAGCTCCTCAGCATTGACATGATTGGGTGACGGTAGGTGGGGACGGGAGGTCCTGTATAAACACCAACTCACTTCCTTGACAACAGCTCTGCGCTGCAAAGCGCAAGAAGTATAAATGCCCTGACTTCTGCCGAGGCGTATCACCGTAAATGCTGCACGGCTAATGCCAACATCAGATTGACCATGTAGCGCCTTTAAACTGGTCCTGATATCCTAATCTCGCAGCATCCTTGAATCCTGATATAATAATCTCACAGCAGCAGTTGTTTTGTAAAAACCAGAGAGAATCTCAGAACATCAGGGGTGTAATCATTAGTCCAACCACGAGTTTCTATTGGACAAATTCAGATAGGTCCCTCCCCGTTTCGTTCAGTTTAAGAAACGTTTTGCAACAGAATCGGCGTAATGAATAACCCCATGAACCATCCTGTCCTTGTTTCTTCCGTTTGACGTCAATCCTATGTAATCATGTGATTCATAGATGCTACTGAATGCAAGTGCAACCAGATAGGAAGAGGTGAAGCGAGAGGGTTTACTCTGCCCAAAATCTGTCCACGTTCAGCAGATCATTAATAATGTGAGGGGTTTTTGTATGGGGTGGGGGCAATGAGTGTCGAATTTAATCAAGATACAAAGGAAATGCTATTTTAATACGTGAGGCTTATTTATATAATAGAGAAAAAGAAAAAAAGAAAGAAAAAAGTTTGGTAATGCTTACGCTAGGTTGTTACGAGTGTACTGATATAAGTGTGATGCACTGACATCCCGGCAACTTTGAGAAAAAACACTGTATCAGAGTTGTCCCTGTTGAAATTCAAAACGTCTACAGGCGGTGGACGTCAACAACCCTCATATAATATTTAAAGACAAGTAAAATAACGAGATGTATCCACCAATCTAAAGAAAATAATAGGGGGGGGGGGGAGCCCGCCGTTCTGCTCTGTGGACAACGAATCCCCATTGTTAGGGTGGAGACACAAAGCATCTCGTCATTATATCCAGTATCTCTTCTGCAACACACGAAAACGAAAATGCAATAATCATATGGAGTTTCACTGAAGTCGTTAACGAGTAGTCTTGTCTTTGTTGATGAGAACAATACAGCAAAGGCTAACACATTATTTTAAATCTCGTAAATGCTCAACGATAGAAGGGCAAACACAGCCTCGCCTACCTTTGTCGACGCCAAAAAAACGCTGCACTTCCTGGTTTATGTCCTTACGGTGCCTACTGAACGTGGCCTTGACCAATCAGGTAATGGCTTCTCGATATGCAACGATTTGGAGGCGGTTTATTGGTGTGGATTCTTAAAGCAACATTCATCAAAATAAATGATACTGGAAATGTGTTGTATGTTTATGATAATAAAAAATGTTATTTTATTGCAATAATAATAGACAGCATTAAGGCCTCTTCTGCTGTCAAAATGTGGGAACAATACTGTACAGCATTGGTTCCCAACCCTTTTCGGTTACTGTACCACCAACAAAATGTTGCTTTTCCCGGAGTACCCCTGAAGTACCCCCATCAAGTGCATTTTACCAGTAGGCCTATAGTCTCATGAGTTTTCTCAAGTACCCCCAGGGGTCCTAGGCTAGTACCCACGGTTGAGAACCAATGCTGTACAGGACAAAGTAATATCAACACCACTGCAGGCCAATGATGGTTCTTAGCCTATGGACTGGTAAAAATCAGTTAATGACAGGATGGGTGGTTCTCTGTTCAAGTGGTAACCCTGTTAACCCAACTTAATTTAAATGTATTTTAATTGACATTACTCTGGGAGTGATGTGGGTTCATGGGGATTTACGTTAAAGGTAGACTCAGTGATATGACGTAGATGCACAAAGTAAACATAGTGGGTCAATTTCCGCAATAACTAAGTGCGTTGAAGTGCGAGGCTACATTTCTCTGCTGTTTTGGTCCCGGTGCTATCACGCTGTAATAGCATAAAGTGACCCATGCACATAGCATAGATCAGAGGAGCTATTGGAGGACGGAATCATTGTAATGGCAGGAATGGAATAAATGGGACAGTATAAAACACAAAAACACATGGAAACTACGTGTGACTCGGTTCCATTCCAGACATTACAATGAGCCCGTCCTCCTATAGCTCCTCCCACCAGCCTCCACTGGCGCAGATACTGTGTGAGAGCAAAGTCTTGCATCTCGCTCATCACAATATCTGTGGTGCTGCTCGTGGCAACGTCATTTCGCTGAGTCTACCTTTAAGCACAAAACACACAACAGACATGACATCTTTCACAGACTGTCACCTTTCTTGTCAGTCATCACCAGGAGTCTGCATACAAATCATCTTGTGTACATCATTTAAAAAGCGCTGAAATGAAGAAAAAAAATATGAAAAAAGTACAAAAACTTAGTTCATTAAACAATGTAACTATAATCTACTAATGATGTTCCAATGTATTCCATGATTATAACGTTGTAATTTCACTGTGGCGGAGTCATCTCTACGTGATACCTATGAATACAATGAGTTTCATTATAAAGGTGTTATATAAAAAAAGGCAAATCATGATCATTTACAACATCTGAGCTGGAAAAGCAAGAGGGGCAGGGGTACGTTCTCTCCGCTGTGTGTGTCTTCATGTGGCATCAAACTTGTTCCTGTTCATAGAAGCTCTTCCCACATTCTAGGCTACATAGGTTTGCTATTGCAATATTACAACCAGTGCAGGTCAATGATGGCTTATGGACTGAAACAAATGTGTTCCAACTGTTCAAGTGGTCTCTATGTAATTAATTTTAATTAATCTAATGTCATGTTTATAACAATACTAGGAGAGTGACCTTTCCATAAATGGTCCTCTTGTTCCAAATCAAGGAATACACTGCAAACACAAAGGAAAATAAACATCCAATCATCTTTTCGAAACATTATCACCTACTCATCACTAGGACAATCAGTCATCAAACAATCTTCTGTATATCACTGTTCCTTTTTTGTTTTGTTTTTGTTGAGAAAATAAAACAAGTTTTAAAAACAACTACAAGACAACAAAAACGTAACTAACAATCTAATGTACAGTACCAGTCAAAAGTTTGGACACAACTACTCAATCAAGGGGTTTTCTTTATTTTTTACTATTTACTACATTGTAGAATAATAGTGAAGACATCAAAACTATGAAATAACACATATGGAATCATGTAGTAACCAAAAAAAGTGTTAAAACAAATCAATATATATCTTAGATTCTTCAAAGTAGCCACCCTTCGCCTTGATGACAGATTTGCACACTCTTGGCATTCTCTCAACTAGCTTCACCTGGAATGCTTTTCCAACTGTCTTGAAGGAGTTCACACATATGCTGAGCACTTATTGGCTGCTTTTCCTTCACTCTGCAGTCCAACTCTTCCCAAACCATCTCAATTGGGTTGAGGTCGGGTGATTGTGGAGGTCATCTGATGCAGCACTCCATCACTCTCCTTCTTGGTCAAATAGCCCTTACACAGCCTGGAGGTGTGTTGGGTCATTGTCCTGTTGAAAAACAAATGATAGTCCCACTAAGCGCAAACCAGATGGGATGGCGTATTGCTGCAGAATGCTGTGGTAGCCATGCTGGTTAAATAAATCACAGTGTCACCAGCAAAGCACCCCCACACCATCACACCTCCTTCTCCATGCTTCACGGTGGGAACCACACATGCGGAGATCATCCATTCACCTACTCTGCGTCTCACAAAGACACGGCAGTTGGAACCAAAAATCTCAAATTTGGACTCATCAGACCAAAAGGACAGATTTCCACCGGTCTAATGTCCATTGCTCGTGTTTCTTGGCCCAAGCAAATATTTTCTTCTTATTTGTGTCCTTTAGTAGTGGTTTCTTTGCAGCAATTTGACCATGAAGGCCTGATTCACGCAGTCTCCTCTGAACAGTTGATGTTGAGATGTCTCTGTTACTTGAACTCTGTGAATAATTTATTTGGGCAGCAATTTCTGAGGCTGGTAACTCTAATGAACTTATCCTCTGCAGCAGAGGTAACTCCTTTTCTGTGGCCAGCCTCATGAGAGCCAGTTTCATCATTGCGCTTTATGGTTTTTCCACTGCACTTGAAGTTCTTGAAATTTTCCGGATTGACTGACCTTCATGCCTTAAAGTAATGATGGACTGTGGTTTCTCTTTGCTTATTTGAGCAGTTCTTGCCATTATATGGACTTTGTCTTTTACCAAATAGTGCTATCTTCTGTAAATCACCCCTACCTTGTCACAACACAACTAATTGGCTCAAACGCATTAAGGAAATAAATTTCACAAATTAACAAGGCACACCTGTTAATTTAAATGCATTCCAGGTGACTACCTCATGAAGCTAGTTGTGAGAATGCCAAGAGGGTGCAAAGCTGTCATCAAGGCAAAGGGTTGCTACTTTGAAGAATCTCAAATATTACATTTTAGTCATTTAACAGACGCTCTTATCCAGAGCGACTTACAGTTAGTGAGTGCATACATTTTTTCCCCAATATATTTTGATTTGTTAAACACTTTGTTGGTTACTACATGTTTCCATATGTGTTATTGCATAGTTGATGTCTTCACTATTATTCTACAATGTAGAAAATAGTTTTTAAAAAATAAAAAAAACTTTGAATGAGTTGGTGTCCAAACTTTTGACTGGTACTGTATGTGAACAAATTTGACTATTACTAAAGACATTGTGTTATCATAGGTAGATTCTGTGATATGGAGTTACTATACATAGTAGGGGTACATTGTTTGCATCTGTTGTCAAGCATCGATCACTGAAGGGAACGAATCCCCCTCCTATTCATTCATAGGTTTAACTCATTTACGTTTAGGACATCTAGGCAGGTGATTGGAGAGGTTGCTCTTGCGAGCAAAGTAAAAAAAGCAGTGGGGGCAAGAATACGGTTTCCCCTTGTGGATTTTCATGTGGACTTTAACGTGACTCTGTTCATAAAAGCTCTTCCCACACTCTTGGCAGGAGTATGGCTTTACATCACGGTGAGTGTGGGTCCTCATGTGCAGGGTCAGAGAACCTGAACAGATAAACCGGCTGTGGCATTCAGAACATTCAAATGGCCTTTCCCCAGTGTGGAAGCGCTTGTGTTTGGCCAGATCTCCAGACTGAGTGAAGCTTTTACCGCACTCGGTGCAGGTGTATGGTTTCTCACCTGTGTGAGTGAGATGATGGTTCTTCAGGTGTGAGAGTCTAAAAAACTTATTGTTGCACACTGTACAGTGGTAGGGCCTCTCCCCGGTGTGTGAGCGCATGTGTAACTTCAACAACCCAAGCCTTATGAACTTCCGCCCACAAACCCCACAATGGTAGTTTTTCTGGTTGTTGTGTATATTCAGGTGCGTTTTCAGATAACATTTGTCAGCAAAGTCTTTACCACACACAGTACATTTGAAAGGTCTCTCCCCTGAGTGTACGCGCAGGTGAAGCTCCAGACTACCCCTGTATGCATACCGCTTGTCACATTGGGAGCAGGAGAACTTTCTCTCACCAGAGTGAACAGTCATGTGATTCCTGAGAAGGTTTGCCTGGGCGAAAGCCTTCCCACAATCCTGGCATTTGAATTCTTTGACCCCCTTGTGTATCAGCAGGTGTTTGCCTAAACTGCTGCCATTCGAGAATCTTTTGCCGCACTCTTTGCATTCGTAAGGCTTCTCTCCGGTGTGGATGCGCATGTGAGTGTTCAGGCTCGTAGGAGTAGTGAGGATCTTGCCACATTCTGAGCAATGGAAGCCGACTTCCAGACAGATCACAGGTTTAGTGTCCTTAGGTTTAGAACCCTCTGGTTCGTGACACCGGTGAGGCCCCAGGCCCCAGCAATTCTCAAAGCTCTTCCCACAGTCAGCGCAACTGATGTGTCCATCGATGCGAACAACGGCCATTTTGTGCAAATTCTTGCAGTGCTTCAGCAAGGTGCCCAGGTACGGGAATCTGCGGGCACACTGCGGGCAGGGGTGGAGTTTCCCCGGAACCCTGCGGGGATGGGCAGGTTTCCGGGCAAGGGCAGAGGGGTGGGCCTTGCGGGTGTGGATGTCTAGCTGTCGTGGTGTATGGAACATGCAGCTACAGTGGGGACAGCTGTGTGTGGGGCCATACACTGTTTTACTCTTTGAGACTTGGCTTTTCAACATGGCCAGGTACTGCTTCTGGTGTTTGGTCTTGATGTGGTTCTCCAGGAAGTAACAGTCAGTAAAGGAGATGGTGCAGTGTGGACAAGGGAAGAACTGAGGAGACACAACTGAGGGAGGACAGAGATGGGTGGGTGGATGGAAGGGAAAGAAGAAAATGATAAGAGAGGAGAAAGGGAACAGACAATGAGAAATGTCATTTTCCTCATAAGAAAATAAGGAAGAAATCCTTGCTGACATTTAATTCACCTTCAGTAATTCTTCACCCATTTAACCCGGTTAGACCCAAGGACTTTTACATCACTTACAAAAATCCCTCTAGCTCAGAACGTTTTTCTTGACTTCTTTTTCTTCTACATAATCACTACATCTTAGAGATGACAGGACACAACAAATGCTACTAAGAGATACATCTGGGTAGTGCTGAGCGATTAACCGAAATGTTGGGTTATTTTTCATTTTTTAAACAACTAAATGACTGACGTCGGTTCAATTATTTGAATTCCATTTGTTTTTATATGTGAGGTCAATGCACACATTGCGCAGTTTCTCTAGAGATTAATCAAACCAAGCCCGAACTGTGCAATGTAGTACGGAGTTCTAGTTTCAAAATAGTCTTCATAATTTGCAGAGAAAACGTTGTAATTAACTACAATGACCATAATCCATTGCGTGCCTACTTGTCTGGTCCGTTTCTTTTACGCCTGCTACGTAAAAAAGGAGATGGAGAGCAGTTGAAAATACATAATCTAAGTGATTGATAGCTGGTAATCAGCAGTCATAAAAGTATGCCTTATTTACTTTGAAGAACTACTAAAATAGCGATTTTGTCCGAAAATAGGCAGCAGCTCTATAGAGATTAAATGACTTGGAATGTAATAATAAAGTCATAATAATAAAGTGTAACAGACAAATATTTTATTAAAGTAATGTGAATAAATTATGGTTAATAAGTGATAAGCAGTAACGGGCATCAAGGGACTTTTATTCATTGTTATATTCTGTGTTCCAGCACTCATGGTGCATTTAATGTTTACTGCATTTAATGTTTTTTTTTAAAAATAACCCAAACTGCAAACCATTAATTTTTAAATTATATAATTGAAACAGAACCAACCTCAAAAAGCACTAATCACTCAGCACTACATCTGGGTCACAGGAGATGAACTATGTAGTGTTAGACATGAGTTTAGGACTCTTCCAGCGTTAAACTGCAGTGCTGGGAGTAGACTGGAGTATGTTAAACACTATGCCCTACCTCCATTGTTGTCTTCATCCTTCCTGGCATCCGTCTCTTCCTTCACTAAACACACTTTAGTGTCTCTCAGAAGAGTCTTAACCACCACCTTATGGATTAGACAGATGAAGAAAACAGTATGCATTAACCAACAATCTAAATACTCTCGTCTAGTTACTAACTGTCACGTTTGGAAAGACTACCAACTCTTCTTACATTAGACAATCTTGTTAGCATCACTAGAGGACTCCATGATATCTGGCTACACAGGGTCGCTTGGTTGGATGTAGTTTGATGTTGCTTGACATGCTTCTTCAGCAAGGAAAGTTTGGAATGGTCACCCATTTCCTTCTGCTCAAATCTTGGTTCCATTTTTATTTGGATGGAGTTGAAAGTAACCCCACTCGTGTTGGACTGTTTAGGCCTCTTGGTTTTGTAGCTTTTTCCTGGTTTGTTCTCCATCTTGTTGACTTGAGTGCCTCAAGTCAACCTTAATCTTTCTTTGAATTCTGTGGGGAAAAGACCAAGCCGACTGGACTCAAGAGCTAGACCAGTCCATCACCCATCCAACACCAAATGTAACATTACGCTGCATTATCAAATAAATTCTTCAGAATGATGAAGAACCCATAAGCCTGCATGAACCAAACTACGAAATGCTGAAGCCTACTAAGAGCCAGACGCTCGGAACTAGCTAGATAGTCTACTTATAAACAAACCACCAGCAATAGCAATGATCTATTCACACCCTATTATCATAATTGAACGTCTTGCGGGTCCCAACCATGCCATAAAGTGCCTTTTAGGGTATTTTATGGCACTAGCCTCTTCGCTAAGGCTGTAGCAAGCTATGACTGTACTAAATTGAGTACTGCTAGCGCTAGGTAGCTAGCTAATAATGATCTTTGTTGATGAGAAAATAGCATGCTAAAAATCAAATCACCTTCGGCAATTTTAGGCTATAAACTGGCGAGCAAGAAAGCTAACGTTACACAACTTTTACCGCTTCTCACCCAACAATTACCAAATCCACCAGAAACCGTTTTTGTTTCTTGTTAATCTTCACGTATAAAACAGCATGCTGGATTTCGTACTGGCCGAGATTGTTAAATTCAGAAGATAATTTACTTTAGCGAGGACAACTGGCCAATCAGGTAATAGCCAAAGATGAAGAGGCTGTTGATTGGGTGTGCATTCTTAAAGTAGTATTCCCGTGGAATCGTGTCCATAACAAATGGTAGTCAAAATGTAGTAATGATACTACCATATATATATATATATATATATATATATATATATATATACACACACACACAATATATACAGTGCATTCGGAAAGTATTCAATCCCCTTGACTTTATCCACATTTTGTTACATTACAGCCCTAATCTAAAATTGATTACATTGTTTTTTCCCCTCAATCTACACACAATACCCCATAATGACAAAGCGAAAACAGGTTTAGACATTTTTGCAAATTTATTACAAATAATAAACTGAAATATCACATTTACCTCAGTATTCAGACTCTTTGCTATGAGACTCAAAATTGATCTCAGGTGCATCCTGTTTCCATTGATCATCCTTGAGATGTTTCTACAAATTGATTGGAGTCCACCTGTGGTAAATTCAATTGATTGGACATGATTTGGAAAGGCACACACCTGTCTATATAAGGTCACACAGTTGACAGTACACATCAGAGCAAAAACCAAGCCATGAGGTCCAAGGAATTGTCCGTAGAGCTCAGAGACAGGATTGTGTCAAGGCACAGATCAGGGGCAGGGTACCACAACATTTCTGCAGCATTGAAGGTCCCCAAGAACACACTGGCCTCCATTATTCTTAAATGGAAGAAGTTTGGAACCACCAAGACTCTTCCTAGAGCTGGCCGCCCCGGCCAAACTGAGCAATCGGGGGAGAAGGGCCTTGGTCAAGGAGGTGACCATGAACCCGATGGTCACTCTGACAGAGCTCCAGCGTTCCTCTGTGGAGATGGAAGAACCTTCCAGAAGGACAACCACTTCTGCAGCACTCCACCAAATCAGGCCTTTATGGTAGAGTGGCCAGATGGAAGTCACTCCTCAGTAAAAGGCACATGACAGCCTGCTTGGAGTTTGCCAAAAGGCACCTAAAGGACTCTGACCACAACAAGATTCTCTGGTCTGATGAAACCAAGATTTAACTCTTTGGCCTGAATGCCAAGCGTCACGTCAGGAGGAAACCAGGCACCGTTCATCACCTGGCCAATACCATCCCTACGTTGAAGCATGGTGGTTGCAGTGTCATGCTGTGGGGATGTTTTTCAGCGGAAGGGACTGGGAGACAAGTCAGGATCAAGGGAAAGATGAACGGAGCAAAGTACAGAGAGATCCTTGATGAAAACCTGCTCCAGAGCGCTCAGACTGGGGCGAAGGTTCACCTTCCAACAGGACTATGACCCTAAGCACACAGCCAAGACAACGCAGGACTGGCTTCGGGACAAGTCTCTGAATGTCCTTGAGTTGCCCAGCCAGAGCCCAGACTTGAACCATATCGAACATCTCTGGAGAGACCTAAAAATAGCTGTGCAGCGACGCTCCCCAACCAACCTGACAGAGCTTGAGGATCTGCAGAGAAGAATGGGAGAAACAGGTGTGCCAAGAAGACTTGAGGCTATAATCGCTGCCAACGGTGCTTCAACAAAGTACTGAGTAAAGGGTCTGAATACTTACGTGTACACACAGAGAAAGAATACTACATGCTTGTCAACCATGTTGAAATGTTTGGTTATGCAATAAAAATCACAACCAGTGCAGGCCAATGATGGTTTATGTACTGAAACAAATCATGTGTTCCAACTGTTCAAGTGGTCTCTGTAATTAACTTTAATTTAATGTCATGTTTATAACAATACAATACTATGGGAGTGACCTTTACATAAGTGCTCCTCTTGTTCCAAATCAAGGAATACACTACAAACACAAAGCAAAAAAAACAGACGATCATCTTTCAGAATTTATCGCCTACTGATCACCAGGACAATCAGTCATCAAACCATCTTCTGTACATCACTGTTTATTTTTAAACAGAGCAAATAAAAAAACGATTCAAAACAAACTGGTGTTTAAAACCTTTTAGACATAAGGTCCCCTGTTTGGTTCGAAATTTTTCTGAGCCTGTGTGATGTAGGATGTGAAATCTTAAACCACTTGAAGCTGGGATGTCCCTCCTACCATTTCAATCGCTCTTCCAACTGTCCAACTCCTGTCTGAACCCTATATCACAGCACATGCCTGCAATCCTTACATCATAACGCAGCAGGAGAGTGCTTTCATCACAGTAGCACATTCAGAGATCGATTTATAGCCATTCATCTAAAATAATTAACAGATTTTAAACAAAAAAATGATTAATATGAGATGGAAGGCGAGTTCCTAACGAGTTCATGAAGCCAATCTAGAGCTCTGTGAGACGTTCAGAGCGACGGGGGCAGATGTTTTGATCAAGAGAAACCTAAAAGAATATGCAGATTTTCTCTAAACAAAAAAACGAATGTAATTTACAGTTATAGAAGGTGAAATCTTATCGTTAGCCATTTTATAATTTCATTATGCTATATTTAGAAAGCATATGTCATTTCAAGCCTTATTCATACAATTTTGTTGAATAGGAAATACATAACATTTCATAATTGTATCATATTTGTACTGTGTACTTGAGCTTGTGTCCTCAAGTGACAACTCAGCAACTTAGAACTATTTTTTACCAGAAAGGTGAGATTTTAACCTTTCTTTGAATACGCAGCATTACTAGTTATTGTTTATGGCCCTCATGATAATTACTTTTGGGAATTATGTAGATTACATTTAACTGGTTAGCAAACAACCACAAAACAAAAGAACAATAAAAGTAACCACCTAATGTACAGTGAGCTGCAAAAGTATTGGGACAGTGAAGTTTTATTTTGTTCTTTTGGCTCTGTACCTCTAGCACTTTGGATTTTAAATGATTCAATGACTGAGGTTAAAGTGCAGACTGTCAAGCTTTAATTTGAGTTTTTTCATCCATATGAACTGTTTAGAAATTACACCACTTTTTGAACATAGTCCACCCATTTTAGGGGACCAAAAGTATTAAGACAAATTCACTTGTGTTTTAAAATTAGTCTAAAGTTTAGTATTTGGTCCATTATTCCTATCACGCAATGATTACATCAAGATTGTTACCCTACAAACTTGTTGGATGCTACCATGATTACGGATAGTCCTGAGTGAATCGTGAGTAATGAGTGAGAAAGAGTACAGACGCACAAATATCATACCCCCAAGACATGCTAACCTCTCACCATTACAATAACAGAGGAGGTTAGGATTTTTTTTTTTTATGGAAGGGGGGGGGGGGGGGATTACACTGCTCAAAAAAATAAAGGGAACACTAAAATAACACATCCTAGATCTGAATGAATGAAATAATCTTATTAAATAATTTTTTCTTTACATAGTTGAATGTGCTGACAACAAAATCACACAAAAATGATAAATGGAAATCTAATTTATCAACCCATGGAGGTCTGGATTTGGAGTCACACTCAAAATTAAAGTGGAAAACCACACTACAGGCTCATCCAACTTTGATGTAATGTCCTTAAAACAAGTCAAAATGAGGCTCAGTAGTGTGTGTGGCCTCCACGTGCCTGTTTGACCTCCCTACAACGCCTGGGCATGCTCCTGATGAGGTGGCGGATGGTCTCCTGAGGGATCTCCTCCCAGACCTGGACTAAAGCATCCGCCAACTCCTGGATAGTCTGTGGTGCAACGTGGCGTTGGTGGATGGAGCGAGACATGATGTCCCAGATGTGCTCAATTGGATTCAGGTCTGGGGAATGGGCGGGCCAGTCCATAGCATCAATGCCTTCCTCTTGCAGGAACTGCTGACACACTCCAGCCACATGAGGTCTAGCATTGTCTTGCATTAGGAGGATCCCAGGGCCAACCGCACCAGCATATGGTCTCACAAGGGGTCTGAGGATCTCATCTCGGTACCTAATGGCAGTCAGGCTACCTCTGGCGAGCACATGGAGGGCTGTGCGGCCCCCCAAAGAAATGCCACCCCACACCATGACTGACCCACCGCCAAACCGGTCATGCTGGAGGATGTTGCTGGAAGCAGAACTTTCTCCACGGCGTCTCCAGACTCTGTCACGTCTGTCACATGTGCTCAGTGTGAACCTGCATTCATCTGTGAAGAGCACAGGGCGCCAGTGGCGAATTTGCCAATCTTGGTGTTCTCTGGCAAATGCCAAACGTCCTGCACGGTGTTGGGCTGTAAGCACAACCCCAACCTTTGGACGTCGGGCCCTCATACCACCCTCATGGAGTCTGTTTCTGACCGTTTGAGCAGACACATGCACATTTGTGGCCTGCTGGAGGTCATTTTGCAGGGCTCTGGCAGTGCTCCTCCTGCTCCTCCTTGCACAAAGGCGGAGGTAGCGGTCCTGCTGCTGTGTTGTTGCCCTCCTACGGCCTCCTCCACGTCTCCTGATGTACTGGCCTGTCTCCTGGTAGCGCCTCCATGCTCTGGACACTACGCTGACAGACACAGCAAACCTTCTTGCCACAGCTCGCATTGATGTGCCATCCTGGATGAGCTGCACTACCTGAGCCACTTGTGTGGGTTGTAGACTCCGTCTCATGCTACCACTAGAGTGAAAGCACCGCCAGCATTCAAAAGTGACCAAAACATCAGCCAGGAAGCATAGGAACTGAGCAGTGGTCTGTGGTCACCACCTGTAGAACCACTCCTTTATTGGGGGTGTCTTGCTAATTGCCTATAATTTCCACCTGTTGTCTATTCCATTTGCACAACAGCATGTGAAATGTATTGTCAATCAGTGTTGCTTCCTAAGTGGACAGTTTGATTTCACAGAAGTGTGATTGACTTGGAGTTACATTGTGTTGTTTAAGTGTTCCCTTTATTTTTTTGAGCAGTGTATATTAATGCCTGTAACTTTCTCACTCATTATTCACGATTCATTCAGGACTATCCGTAATCATGGCAGCATCCACATGAATGTGGAAGTGTTTATAAACATTATATTCTTATTTACAATAAAAGTGACACTACACAATATTTAGCATTCATTTCTATTGGGGACAAAATACTCTGAAACACAACCAAAACAAACCGCAAAGGCATCCAGAGTCACAAGCGTGATGTAAGCATTGCGTGCTATGAATATGGGACCAAATAATACACTTTTGACTACTTTACTACACATAAGTGAATTAGTCCCAATACTTTTGGTTCCCTTAAAATGGGGGGGGGATATGTACAAAATGTGCTGTTCTTTCCAAACGGTTCACCAGCTATGTATGAAATGACCCTCAAAATAAACCTGACAATCTGCACTTTAACCTCATAGTCATTGTATCATTTAAAATCCAAAGTGCTGGAGTACAGAGCCAATACCTGTCACTGTCCCAATACTTTTGGAGCTCACTGTGTGACCCAACTGGAGGATTGCTAAAACATTGTGGCGTTACCATAAACAGGGGAGCAAAAATGTGTTAGCATTTGTTGTCACATCTATCACTGACTAAAGAGATCAGTCTCCCCTGCTATTAATTCATAAGAGTAACTGAGTTTCATAAAAGGTGTCATGTTAAAAATATACATCATGATCATTTAGGTTTACGACATCTAAGCAGGTGTTTGGAGAGGTTGGACTTGCAAGCAAAGCTGACAAAGCAGTGGGGGCAGGAATAACATTTCCCCTTGTGGATTTTCATGTGGACTTTAACGTGACTCTGTTCATAAAAGCTCTTCCCACACTCTTGGCAGGAGTATGGCTTTACATCACGGTGAGTGTGGGTCCTCATGTGCAGGGTCAGAGAACCTGAACAGATAAACCGGCTGTGGCATTCAGAACATTCAAATGGCCTTTCCCCAGTGTGGAAGCGCTTGTGTTTGGCCAGATCTCCAGACTGAGTGAAGCTTTTACCGCACTCTGTACAGGTGTATGATTTCTCACCTGTGTGAGTGCGCTGGTGGTTCTTCAGGTGGTCGAGTCGGGAAAATTGCTTGTCACACACTGTGCAGTGGTAAGGCCTCTCCACGGTGTGTGAGCGCAGGTGTGTGTTCAGCACCCCAATCCTAATGAACTTCCGCCCACAAACCCCACAATGGTAGTTTTTCTGGTTGCTGTGGATCTTCAGATGAGTTTTCAGATAACCTTTGTCAGCAAAGTCTTTACCACACACAGTACATTTGAAAGGTCTCTCCCCTGAGTGTGTGCGCAGGTGAAGCTTCAGACTCTCCCTGTATGCAAACTGCCTGTCGCATTGGGAGCAGGAGTACTTCCTCTCACCAGAGTGAACAGTCATGTGTTTCCTGAGGAGCGACTTCTGTTTGAAAGACTTCCCGCAGTCCTGGCATTTGAATGGCTTGACCCCATTGTGTATTAACAAGTGATAACGGTAAGCGCTGGTATCTGAGAAGCGCTTGCCGCACTCCTTGCAGACATAAGGCTTCTCTCCGGTGTGGATGCGCATGTGAGTGTTCAGGCTCGTAGGAGTAGTGAGGATCTTGCCACACTCTAAGCATTGGAAGCCGACTTCCAGACAGATCACAGGCTTAGTGTCCTTAGGTTTAGAACCCTCTGGTCCGTGACACCGGTGAGGCCCCAGGCCCCAGCAATTCTCAAAGCTCTTCCCACAGTCCGCGCAACTGATGTGTCCTTCGGTGAGAGCAACGGCCATTTTTTGCAAACTCTTGCAGTGCTTCAGCAGGCTGCCCAGGTACTTGAATCTGCGGGAACACTGCGGGCAGGTGTGGAACTTCTCCTGAACCCTGTGGGGACGGGCAGGTTTCTGGGGAGGGGCAGGTTTCTGGGGAAGGGCAGAGGGGTGGGCCTTGCGGGTGTGTATGTATAGCTGTCGTGGTGTATGGAACATGCAGCTACAGTGGGGACAGCTGTGTGTGGGGCCGTACACGGTTTTACTCTTTGAGACTTGGCTTTTCAACATGGCCAGGTACTGCTTCTGGTGTTTGGTCTTGATGTGGTTCTCCAGGAAGTAACAGTCAGTGAAGGAGATGGTGCAGTGTGGACAAGGAAAAAACTGAGAAGAACCTGAGAGTGAGGGATAGAGAGGGAGAGAAGAGATGGGTATGATAAGAGGGGAGGAAGGGAAGAGACAATAATGTCAAATGTCATTTTCCTCATTCAATAGTCATTGCCGATATCAAATTAAAACCTTTTTAATATGAATTTTCCAGTAACCATCAATCATTTAAACTGCACTGTTGGGAGTAGACTGGAGTATGATAAACAGTATGTCCTACCTCCATTGTTGCATTCATCCCTCCTGGCATCCGTCTCCTCCTTCACCAAACACACTTTAATGTCTCTCAGAAGTGTCTTAACCACCACCTTGTGGATTAGAAAGAGACAGAAACTACAAGTATGCATTAACAATCTTAATGATATTGCCACAATACTAGACACATTAGAAAACATTAATCCTACTTACATCAGCCAACCTGGTTAGCACTACCACAGGATCCTTGTGGAGTGGACTAGAATCTGAATGATGATTTGAACTGGTGCTCTTTGGAGAGGGCTTGGGTAAAGTCTGATTCATCTCTGCCGGTGGAGTCATCGCCTGACTGTGGGTCATGTTCTGTGTGTGTTATACCCAGGTTTCCATGGCGTTCTGTCCCCTTATTTTTTGTGTGCAGTGGTTTAGTTTGTGCATGTTGTTTGATCTTCATCTTGTTGACTAAAGTGCCTCTAATGTAAACACTTTCCTCCTTACTGGCATTCTGAGTGAAAAGAGAAGCAGATTTTCAGTGAGCATCAGCCTTACCAAGACAAGAGCTAGACTAGGTCAGGCACCATAAGGGAAACTCTTTTCATGGCACTTCGATACTTTAGTGACGTTTTCATAGCAGGTGAGGAGAACTTACACAGCAGGTTAGGATAATTAACATAGCAGGTTAGGAGACTGAAATTAAGGTTAGGAAAATGCTCTCCTTACCTGCTACGAAAATCACTTGGTATCGAAGTGCCATGAAAAGAGTGTGTCCCGGGACCATAACAGCCTATATACACACACACACACACACACACACACACACACACACACACAACACTGCAGAATTAGGCTGCTTTGCAAAGATGAAGCACACACCATTATGCATTATTAGCCAAAAGTCAAAACACTCAACTAACAAGGCTAGTAGTCTTAAATTACCATAAAACTTAAATTAATGGGCAGCATTTATTTTCTTAAATCACTCTACACAATAGGCGCTTATTAAGAGACAGGCTTCTATTTGAACCTGGCGTCTACACTGAACAAAAATATAAATGCAAAAAAGTGTTGGTCCTAGGTTTCATGAGCTAAAATAATAGATAAATATTCCATATGGACAAAAAGCTTATTTAAAAAAAAAATGCAACAAAAAAATTCACACATTTGTTTACATCCCTGTTAGTGAGCATTTCTCCTTTGCCAAGATAATCCATCCACCTGACAGGTGTGGCACATCAAGAAGCTGATTAAATAGCATGATTACATTTACATTTTAGTCATTTAGTAGATGCTCTTTTCCAGAGCGACTTATAGTCATGAGAGCATACATTTCATACTTTATTTCCCAGTACTGGTCCCCCGTGGGAACTGAGCCCACAACCCTGAAGTTGAACGTGCCCTGCTCTTCCAACTGAGCCACACAGGACCATGCTCGTTACACAGGTGCACCTTGAGCTGGGGACAATAAAAGGCCACTAAAAGGTGCAGTTTTGTCATACAACACAATGCCACAAGTTGAGGGAATGTGCAATTGGCATGCTGACTGCAGAAATGTTAATTGCCATAATGGTACAGGCAGGCATATATGGTATGGGCAGGCATAAGCTACGGACAATGAACACAATTGCATTTTAGCAATGGCAATTTGAATGCACAGAGATACCCTGACGAGATCCTGAGGCCCATTGTCGTGCCATTCATCTGCCGCATTCACCTCATGTTTCCGCATGATAACGCACGGCCCCATGATGCAAGGATCTGTACACAATTCCTGGAAGCCGAAAATGTCCCAGTTCTTCCATGGCCTGCATACTCACCAGACATGTCACCCATTGAGCATGTTTGGGATGCTCTGGATAATCACGTACAACAGCGTGTTCCAAGTCCCGCCAATATCCAGCAACTTCGCACAGCCATTGAAGAGGAGCAGGACAACATTCCATAGGCCACAATCAACAGCCTGATCAACTCTATGCGAAGGAGATGTGTCATGCTGCATGAGGCAAATGGGGGTCACACCAGATACTGAATGCTTTTCTGATCCATGCCGCTACTTTTATTTAAAATGTATATGTGACCAACAGATGCATATCTGTATTACCAGTAATGTGAAATTCATAGGTTAGGGCCCAATGAATTTATTTCAATTGACAGATTTCCTTATAACTCAGTAAAATCTTTGAAATTGTTGTATGTTGCGTTTATTTTTGTTGTGTATTTTCTTAATGCGCACAGCTTTGCATAGTTCATTGTTTAATTCCAGCATTCACTTACATTTAAATACATTGTTTTCATTTCCTGAACTAATGCGTTATCACTTACACTGTCACGTTTCTTTTGTCTTAGTATGCCTAAAAAACATAACCTTTTCCTTGACAGAATAATTATTCTATTTGACTGTACATTTTGGCAGTTACTTCCGCCACTAGATGGCGATAGGCCGATTTTTAGGTAGTTGCACTAGCAGTTTTTAACTGGCGAGTTATTACTGAATAATTGAAATGTAACAGATCAAACATTACACCTAGTAAACAATTCATGTTAACCACAATTGATTTAGACCGGGCGTTTATTTAAAAAAGGCTTATATTTGCTGAAATGTGTGCCGTTGCCCGGCTGTTAAAAGGGACAGGCAAAGGCAGCTATTTGAGACGACCTTAAATTGAAGTTACCGTAGACAAGCTGTCTAGAATCTCGCTAGCAGATGTGTGTGATCTTTGTTGGTGAAAAACGGCGCGAGTTAGCTACAAAAACAACACATACATCACTTGGCGTGGTTTTGGTGAAACTTGGATAAACTAAATTACACAGCTTGCTAACTAGCTTATGTAGCTACATTTGAGGATGGTCACCCACCTAACGCGTAACTTTGTTATAACGACATCAACGATGAGCAACAAAAAAAAAAGTATTCTAAGCAAAACGTTCACGGACAGAAGGAAAAATAGCTTCACTTACCTTCTTCGATTCAAAACAGGGACCGGAAGACCACTGTTTGCACTTCCTTTGCATGGGTCAGGTAACCCTTCTTCTTCAGTGGGGTTTATCGGCGGTTGGCATCAAATGTTATGGTGCATTACTTCCACCTACCGTACTGGAGTGTGGGCCAGAGACAGGGATAAACTAAATCCTACCTGCCAACAACATTTCTCTTAGAAAAGATAACAAAATATTTGAGACTATATCTAATGACGCTCTACTCAATATACTATTTAAACTAATTTCCTGTATCCCCTTCTCCCTCATCCTCTCTCTTTTCCTCTGATACTGCCAACACTGTAGCAATACATGCTCCACAGTTTCTATTTCCTGACAATAATCACACTTTCCTATCACATTTAATGTCTTATTCAACTGGCTGTGTCCCACCCTTAATCTTGTAAAAATAGCCTCCTCTCTTCTGTCCCTTCCTGCCATCCTCCCCTCCCTGACTTTCATCTGTACTTGAAATAAATGCCTTCCCTTATTTCTGTTCCACTGCTCCTGCCATCTCTTTACCATCACTGTATATATCAGTCTTTTTGCCTCTGTCTTGCTCATTGACACTTGAACATCAACATTACATTTACATTTTAGTCATTTAGCAGACGCTCTTATCCAGAGCGACTTACAGTTAGTGAATACATATATATATATATATATTTTTTCATACTGGTCCCCCGTGGGAATCGAACCCACAACCCTGGCGTTGCAAACGCCATGCTCTATCAACTGAGCTACATCCCTGCCGGCCATTCCCTCCCCTACCCTGGACAACGCTAGGCCAATTGTGCGCTGCCCATGAGTCTCCCGGTCACGGCCGGCTGCGACAGAGCCTGGATTCGAACCAGGATCTCTAGTGGCACAGCTAGCACTGCGATGCAGTGCCTTAGACCACTGCGCCACTCAGGAGACCCCACTACTAAGTGCTTATTTAGCCTGTTCATCTACCGCCTCGTTCCCCTCCACATGGGCTGGAACCCAAGTAAATCTTATCTGAATACCCATCTGTTTAATCCTGCCATGGGTTTGTATCACCTCATAAAGCAGGTATTGTCTGCTACGTGAGCTAAAGGACTGGTGACTCATTAACACTGCACATGAATCAGAGCAAATAACTACTCTGTCTGACTTAACTTCCTCCACCCACTGCAAGGCCAACAGTATGGCCATCAGCTCCGCCGTATATACAGCCAGATGATCTGTAAACGTTTCTTGACTTCCACCCCACATTCCTGCACTACAAATGCTGACCCAGTACGTCCTGTCCTTGGATCTTTTGAACCATCTGTGTAAATGGCCACAAAATCCTGATACAGTTTCCAGCCTTCTCTTAAAGAAATCAGCTGGATCAACAACCTGCCTATCTTTCTGTAGTCTCTCCAACACTTCTAGATCAACTACTGGAGACGGGAGTAACCATGGTGGATTTACAGGAATAACTACCGTTGGACTAAACTCCCTTCCATACAGTCCCATCTCCTTCGCCTGGGTATTACCCACCCACCCAAAGCTCGCGTTCGGTCTTCGCTCATGTTCCCAGCATGCCTGTAAAATCCCTTTTGCAGGATGAGACACCCCTTGTCCTTGTAGGTTGACCCAGTAATTCATTGCCAGCTGCTGTCTCCTAATCTGCAACGGCATATCCCCCATCTCCACATGTAATGCAGCCACTGGGGATGTCCGAAACGCCCCACTACATATTCTGAGTCCTTGCCCCCGTATGACATCTAGCCTTTCCAGTGAGGTCCGGGCTGCCGAACCATATGCTATACTTCCATAGTCTATTACAGATCGGATCAATGCAACATACATGGTCTTCAATGAGGAACGCCCAGCCCCCCACTCCTTCCCCGTCAGACAGCGCATTACATTTAGCACCTTTTTACACTTTCCCACCACTCTCTCAATGTGTTCTGCCCAGGTCAGTCTAGTATCAAAGTATACCCCAAGGAACCTGAAGGCCCCCCACCCTCTCCAAGTTTCTCCCATCTTCCACCTGGTAATGAACACTCAGGTAACCCCCTGGAATATGTTGAAAGATTTAGCCTGCTGATTGATTTTAAAGGGATACTCGCCGAAAAGTGTGGGTACCTACTGACCTGCAAAACAACTAGCTAATATAATAAAAATCTAAAACTGAACCTTACCTTAAACCTGACCCTAACCTAATTTTAACCAATTCTGAAATTAAATAGCCTATCGGTTTGCAGGTCAGGAATAAATGGTGTTAAAAAACATGTAAACAAATACAAAACAAGAACAATGTAACCAGTCTAATAATGCTTGTGACCGGACGAGGGTAGCTGAAGATAGTGTTACAATTTTCCTTAATTGGGTGCAATGCTCCTAAACAAGTAAGCTGTTATTTGAGATATACATATATATTCGATTAAATACATGTGAGAATTCTCTCTGAACGACCAATCATTTTGTAGCCCAATGGTTGTTTTGTGTAGTGTATCCAGTAGCACCATTCAAATTGTTCCAAGATAATGTGGGGGATTCATCTCATAGCGATTCATTTGAGAAACAGAAGGCAAATTGCTTCCGAATAGTGCAAAAAAAATCTACAAACAAAAAATGTAACAACCTCCATGAAAATAAATCACTTTTTTTCATTCATGTTAACCCTCACCTGGAAGATGCAGCTTTAAACATATTTCGTGCCTTTCTTTGTCTCCATTATAATCTGACGTATCATAATTTTGTTCCACATACTGTAATTGTTTTCTTGTTCCATTTGTCAAAAAAGCTAATTAAGTTCTAATCATAGCTCTCATTGGCTGATACAATCATCCAATCGAGAGAGCCAAAAACATACAAGTTCACATACAGTTCATATCAAATAACTGAAATAAAAGGCTTAGAAACTAAACAATACATAGTGTGTTATGTTATCCACTCAAAATGGCTACAGAGACAGAAGTCTGATAACAAACAAGTTAAATCCTTCATTTGTAACTAAATCAATTTAAACACAAATAAAATGTGTCGCTTTGCTTAATATGTGCTCCATAAGCCTCACAATAGGAAACTATACACAACAGGATTGTTAGGTGTAGGCCTGGGAGTTCACAAAGGCAGAAGAACCGAAGGCAGACGAGCAGAGAAACAAATACAACAGCAACCGATAAAGAACCATGTAACAGGTCGTGTAAATGAACATGCACAAATATATACTTAGGGCTTTTATTTAATAACCAGACACGTAGCTTAAAAGCCTGCCATATATTATGTTCACTCATCATTACCACCATGACATAAAAAACGTCTGACAAACTAGCATCACTTTTTCTTTTTCCCCCCATGAGCTGATATAACGTGTAGTTGTAGTGCATTCTAGAGACAGCTGGCTTGGTCACGTGTAGAGTTTGAAATATAGCAATACACAACTGAATAGAAGACACTCAATATTGAAACAGGTACGATCATATCAACGGGCTCTTATAGAACTTCCTCCTTTATGGCCTTTTTCGTGTAACTCCCCATTGCTCTTCTAACCCCTTAACATCTTACTACCACCCCACCACATACCCCCCCCTCTCTCTCTCCCTCCTTCCTTCCTTCTCCTCCCTCTCTTCTCTACATAGCCATGGTGCTGAGGCCCTAGCAGGCCTTTGCGCACCCCTCCCGTGCTGGTACCCACTGTGGGAGGACGGGTGGTGGTGGTGCGAGGCTGTGGTGTTGGCGGTGGTGGGGACATAGTGGTGGGTGTTGAGGTAATGCAGGGGCAGGTGCTGCCCACTGTTGCCCCCTCCGCCCAGAGTAAGGTGGTGGTGGTGGACGGTGGGGCCGGAGCCTGGCTTGTGTTTGTAGGAGACGGCTCCAGCTCTCCCCCTCTGGCAAACTACAATTCCCCCCCAGCTTGCCTGTGCGTGCATGGGCCAGGGACACGGCACTGCCCCCCCCCACCCCATGTGGAGGGCAGGTAGGTGAGCTGGGCCTCCTCTGGCTCCAAATAGACAGTGGTTTCATCACAGTAGCACACTCAAGAGATGGATTTATAGCCATTAACCTAAAATAATTCATAGATTTTTAACAAAAAAAGATTAATATGAGATGGAAGGAGAGTTCCTAACGAGTTCAATGAAGCCAATCTAGAGCTCTGTGAGACGTTCACAGCGATGGGGTCAGACGTTTTGATCAAGAGAAACCTCTAGAAAACATAAGTCCATATTGCCCAGCGACAGCCCCGAAACCTGAAGGATCTGGAGAAGGTCTGTATGGAGGAGTGGGCCAAAATCCCTGCTGCAGTGTGTGCAAACCTGGTCAAGACCTACAGGAAACATATGATCTCTGTAATCGCAAACAAAGGTTTCTGTACCAAATATTAAGTTCTGCTTTTCTGATGTATCAAATACTTATGTCATGCAATAAAATGCAAATTAATTACTTTAAAATCATACAATGTGATTTTCTGGATTTTTGTTTTAGATTCCGTCTCTCACAGTTGAAGTGTACCTATGATAAAAATTACAGACCTCTACATGCTTTGTAAGTAGAAAAACCAGCAAAATCGGCAGTGTATCAAATACTTGTTCTCCCCACTGTATGAAAATACCCTCAAAATAAAGCTGACAGTCTTCACTTTAACCTCATAGTCATTGTATCATTTCAAATCCAAAGTGCTGCAGTACAGAGCCAAAACATGTCACTGTCCCAATACTTTTGGAGCTCACTGTGTGACCCAACTGGAGGATTGCTAATACATTGTGGCGTTACCATAAACAGGGGAGCAAAATTTCATTAGCATTTGTTGTCACATCTATCACTGACTAAAGAGATCAGACTCCCCTCCTATTAATTCATAAGAGTAACCGAGTTTATGGTCCTCTGTAGCTCAATTGGTAGAGCATGGCGCTTGTAACGCCAGGGTAGTGGGTTCGATCCCCGGGACCACCCATACGTAAAAATGTATGCGCACATGACTGTAAGTCGCTTTGGATAAAAGCATCTGCTAAATGGCATATTATTATTATAAAAGGAGTCATGTAAAAAAGATACAGCATAATCATTTAGGTTTACAACATCTAAGCAGGTGTTTGGAGAGGTTGGACTTGCGAGCAAAGCTGATAAAGCAGTGGGGGCAGGAATAACATTTCCCCTTGTGGATTTTCATGTGGCCTTTAACGTGACTCTGTTCATAAAAGCTCTTCCCACACTCTTGGCAGGAGTATGGCTTTACATCACGGTGAGTGTGGGTCCTCATGTGCAGGGTCAGAGAACCTGAACAGATAAACCGTTTGTGGCATTCAGAACATTCAAATGGCCTCTCCCCAGTGTGGAGGCGCTTGTGTTTGGCCAGATCTCCAGACTGAGTGAAGCTTTTACCACACTCTGTACAGGTGTATGGTTTCTCACCTGTGTGAGTGCGCTGGTGGTTCTTCAGGTGGTCGAGTCGGGAAAATTGCTTGTCACACACTGTGCAGTGGTAAGGCCTCTCCCCGGTGTGTGAGCGCAGGTGTATGTTCAGCACCCCAATCCTTATGAACTTCCGCCCACAAACCCCACAATGGTAGTTTTTCTGGTTGCTGTGGATCTTCAGATGAGTTTTCAGATAACCTTTGTCAGCAAAGTCTTTACCACACACAGTACATTTGAAAGGTCTCTCCCCTGAGTGTGTGCGCAGGTGAAGCTTCAGACTCTCCCTGTATGCAAACTGCCTGTCGCATTGGGAGCAGGAGTACTTCCTCTCACCAGAGTGAACAGTCATGTGTTTCCTGAGGAGCGACTTCTGTTTGAAAGACTTCCCGCAGTCCTGGCATTTGAATGGCTTGACCCCATTGTGTATTAACAAGTGATAACGGTAAGCGCTGGTATCTGAGAAGCGCTTGCCGCACTCCTTGCAGACATAGGGCTTCTCTCCGGTGTGGATGCGTATGTGAGTGTTCAGGCTCGTAGGAGTAGTGAGGATCTTGCCACACTCTAAGCATTGGAAGCCGACTTCCAGACAGACCATCGGTTTAGTGTCCTTAGGTTTAGAACCCTCTGGTTCGTGACACCGGTGAGGCCCCAGGCCCCAGCAATTCTCAAAGCTCTTCCCACAGTCCGCGCAACTAATGTGTCCATTGGTGAGAACAACGGCAATTTTGTGCAAACTCTTGCAGTGCTTCAGCAGGCTGCCCAGGTACTTGAATCTGCGGGAACACTGTGGGCAGGTGTGGAACTTCTGAACCCTGTGGGGACGGGCAGGTTTCCGGGGAGGGGCAGGTTTCCGGGCAAGGGCAGAGGGGTGGGCCTTGCGGGTGTGTATGTATAGCTGTCGTGGTGTATGGAACATGCAGCTACAGTGGGGACAGCTGTGTGTGGGGCCGTACACGGTTTTACTCTTTGAGACTTGGCTTTTCAATATGGCCAGGTACTGCTTCTGGTGTTTGGTCTTGATGTGGTTCTCCAGGAAATAACAGTCAGTGAAGGAGATGGTGCAGTGTGGACAAGGAAAAAACTGAGAAGAACCTGAGAGTGAGAGAGAGAAGAGATGGGTATGATAAGAGGGGAGGAAGGGAAGAGACAATAATAGCAAATGTCATTTTCCTCATTCAATAGTCATTGCCCATATCAAATTAAAACCTTATTAACCTCTTAAGGATCCGACCCCTTTTTTCAATTTTCGCCTAAAATGACATACCCAAATCTAACTGCCTATAGCTCAAGACCTGAAGCAAGGATATACACGTTTTGTTGTTGTGCACTCTCCTCAAACAATAGCATGGTATTTTCCCACTGTAATAGCTACTGTAAATTGGACAGTGCAGTTATATTAACAAGAATTTGAGCTTTCTGCCCATGTAAGACATGTCTATGTCCTGGAAAGTTTGCTGTTACTTACAACAGTCATGCTAATCACATTAGCGCACGTTAGCGCAACCGTCCCGTATATGGGACACCGATCCAATAGAGGTTAATATGAATGTTCCAGTAACCATCAATCATTTAAACTGCACTGTTGGGAGTAGACTGGAGTATGATAAACAGTATGTCCTACCTCCATTGTTGCATTCATCCCTCCTGGCATCCGTCTCCTCCTTCACCAAACACACTTTAATGTCTCTCAGAAGTGTCTTAACCACCACCTTGTGGATTAGAAAGAGACAGAAACTACAAGTATGCATTAACAATCTTAATGATCTTGCCACGATACTAGACACATTAGAAAACACTAATCCTACTTACATCAGCCAACCTGGTTAGCACTACCACAGGATCCTTGTGGAGTGGACTAGAATCTGAATGATGATTTGAACTGGTGCTCTTTGGAGAGGGCTTGGGTAAAGTCTGATTCATCTCTGCCGGTGGAGTCATCGCCTGACTGTGGGTCATGTTCTGTGTGTGTTATACCCAGGTTTCCATGGTGTTTAGTCCCCTTGGTTTTATTGTGCATTGGTTTAGTTTGTGCATGTTGTTTGATCTTCATCTTGTTGACTAAAGTGCCTCTAATGTAAACACTTTCCTCCTTACTGGCATTCTGAGTGAAAAGAGAAGCAGATTTTCAGTGAGCATCAGCCTTACCAAGACAAGAGCTAGACTAGGTCAGGCACCATAAGGGAAACTCTTTTCATGGCACTTCGATACTTTAGTGACGTTTTCATAGCAGGTGAGGAGAACTTACACAGCAGGTTAGGATAATTAACATAGCAGGTTAGGAGACTGAAATTAAGGTTAGGAAAATGCGCTCCTTACCTGCTATGAAAACCACTTGGTATCGAAGTGCCATGAAAAGAGTGTGTCCCGGGACCGTAACAGCCTATACACACACACAACACTGCAGAATTAGGCTGCTTTGCAAAGATGAAGAACACACAATTATGCATTATTAGCCAAAAGTCAAAACACTCAATTAACAAGGCTAGTAGTCTTAAATTACCATAAAAATTTAATTAATGGGCAGCATTTATTTTCTTAAATCACTCTACACAATAGGCGCTTATTAGAGACAGGCTTCTATTTGAACCAGGCGTCTACACTGAACAAAAATATAAATGCAGAAAAGTGTTGGTCCTAGGTTTCATGAGATAAAACAATAGATCAAATTTTCCATATGCACAAAATGCTTATTTCTCAACAAAATAAATTGCGCACATTTGTTTACATCCCTGTTAGTGCGCATTTCTCCTTTGCCTGACAGGTGTGGCACATCAAGAAGCTGATTAAACAGCATGATTACATTTACATTTTAGCCAAATAGCAGACGCTCTTATCCAGAGCGACTTAGTCGTGAGTGCATACATTTCATACTTTATTTCTTTGTTTTCTGCACAAACGGTCAGAAACTCTGGGAAGCTCATCTGCGTGCTTGTCGTCCTCACCAGGGTCTTGACCTGACTGCAGTTTGGCGTCGTAACCGACATCTGTGGGCAAATGCTCACCGTTGATGACCACAGGAGAAGTGTACTCTTCACGGATGAATCCCAGTTTCAACAGTACATGGAAGATGGCAGACAGCTTGTATGGCGTCTTGTGGGCGAGTGGTTTGCTGATGTCAACGTGCCCCATGGTGGCGGTGGGGTTATGGTATGGGCAGGCATAACCTAAGGACCACAAACACAATTGCACTTTATCGATGGCAATTTCAATGCACAGAGACACCGTGACGAGATCCTGAGGCCCATTGTCGTGCCATTCATCAGCCGCATTCACCTCATGACGCAAGGATCTGTACACAATTCCTGGAAGCTGAAAATGTCCCAGTTCTTCCATTGCCTGCATACTCACCAGACATGTCACCCATTGAGCATGTTTGGGATGCTCTGGATCGCTGTGTACGACAGCGTGTTCCAGTTCTCGCCAATATCCAGCAACTTCGCACAGCCATTGAAGAGGAGTGGGACAACATTCCACAGGCCACAATCAACAGCCTGATCAACTCTACACGAAGGAGATGTTTCATGCTGCAAATGGTGGTCACACCAGATAATGACTGGTTTTCTGAGTCACGCCCCTACATAAAAAAATAAAAAATGTATATGTTACCAACAGATCCATATCTGTATTCCAAGTAATGTGAAATTCATAGATTAGGGCCCAATTAATGTATTTCAATTGACTGAATTCCTTATAACTCAGTAAAATCTGAAATTGTTGCATTTATTTTTGTTCAGTGTATTGTCTTAATGCACACAGCTTTGCATAGTTAATTGTTTATTCCAGCATTCACTTCCAACATTTTAATAAATTGTATCACTTACACTGTCACGTTTCTATCGTCCTAGTATGGCTAAATAGAAACAATATATTCCTTGACAATAATTATTCTCTTTCAATGTACAAATCAGCCGATTTTTAGGGATCTGTACTACCAGTTTTTTACTTGCGAAAAGGCCATTAAGTCATTACTGAATAATTGAAATGTAACAAATCAAACAAACCTCGTAAACAATACATGTTAACCACTTAAACAATTACATTTAGACCTTGCGTTTATTTGAAAAAGGCGTATATTTGCTGAAATGTGTGCCATTGACCGGCTATTAAAAGGGACAGGCAGCTATTTGAGACGACGTTAAATTGAAGTTACGGTAGACAAGCTGTCTAGAATCTCGCTAGTAGATGTGTGGTCTTTGTTGGTTTAAAACGGCGCGAGCTAGCTACAAAAACACATATCACGTGGCGTGATCTTGATGAAACTTGGATAAACCAAAATACAGAGCTTGCTACTATGGGGGATTTATTATTCTCATAATTGATGGGATGACTAACTTAGAAAGAATGCATTCTAGACTGGGCTGATGTAGGTTGTGTCACCTGGCAAGCTGTGATTGATGTGAAGAGCTGTTTTAGGGGTTAAGATAAGATAATAATTTGTGTCTCCAAATACTAGACTATACTGTTTCTTTGTGATCTGTGAACCATCCTTGGACGTAGGAATGGTGTCTAGGGGAGCTGGCTCTTCTCACCATGACAGGTTGTTATGATAAACGTATGCCTGGCAACAGGGATGCGCTAAGGGGCTGGGACTAGCCTGTGCGCCAACGGATTGGCTGAGTAAGTCTAAACCACGCTCAGCGTCTACTCTGATTGGCCAGCAGAGAGGTGGGAACTCTCTCTCTGTCAGAGTATTTGAGGAAGAACCTGTAACAATGGATTTAGTTCTCTGAGTGCCCTGCGAGGTATATCAAGGAGCCCGTATATACGAACATCATATTTACCATTGAAGGTTTTACATTAATTAAAATACTAGTATATCTTAGAAGTCGTGTTGACCTCTTTTGTTCCTAATACCAGATTTGAATTGACGCAACTTTGACAATTGGTGACCCCGACGTGATCTGGTAAAGGGACTTCGCTGGGTATTGTCCGGCCCATTTGGTCACCTCTTTCATTGGACGGTGTGTTTCACAAAGAGTCCGGACTACTAAAAAAGGTAAGCAGAAACCTATTGTTATATAACTAAAATTCTGCACATTGGCTTTATCCAAATTAATTTTGTGAAACACCTGTTTGATGTAAGTGAACTAAATAATGAAACTATTATGAGTAGATAAGCACAATATTGTGACATGCAAACCTTTGGTGAATGTGATGTTAAACCTTGGTACCGTAGAGTATTGTTTCACCGGCACGTACCAGAAGGCTAGGTACGGCTAGGATCGGGAAATAATACTGAAGTCCCCAAGCTAGGATCACCAGGGGTGAGAACTGTGGACACAGGGAAATATTGGCCAAGGGCGTTGGCTACTGACACATATCCATCGAGATATGGCTAGGATCAGAGGAGCGCCAAAATTTTAGTTGAGTATTGTTCCTTTGACACATATCCAGAGAGATATGGCTAGGTTCGGAGAAAAAATACTGAAGTCTCTGGACCACCAATGGTGGAACTGTGAGATACAGGGATTAATTGATCAAAGTGTAAAGTTGTGGCACATATCCACTGAGATACAGCTAGGATCATAACGGGCACTTACATTTTAGATAGTGTTACGCTACTGACACGTATCAGAGGGCTAGATACGGCTAGGATCAGGGGGACACTGGGTGTTGTTGTATGCATGAGTGCGTGAATGATCACAGACGAAATAAAATAGTGAATAGGGGTTATTAAAAATAATAAACCTGTATATTAAGACGTCTGTGGCTGTCCAAACTGTATAATTTGGGGATAACTGTTGGGTTTGTGGTTGCTTAAACCATATAACCCGTTAATAACAATTAGGAACATAAAGCTAAAGTGATGAATTGTGTGACTAAACTGAAATGTTTGAACTGATATAATTGAATTGTAACGTTTGATGTTTGACATAGCATAATACTGGTTTTAAATAAGTAAATTGAAGTGATATGGTGTGGCGCTTGATTTGATATAACAACCATTGGTTAAATAATTGAAACACTTGGGTTTATTCGTTCGATTTACCATTTGATGTGTGGTGTTTAATTTGACGTATCAACCATTGGTTAAATAATTGAAACACTTTGGTTTATTTGTTTTGATTTACCATTTGATGTGTGGCACTGTAAGAATACTGCTTTCAAACAATTAGACAGAAATAATTCAGTTTATCGTTTAAATATAAACGTGCACCAACTAACTAATTAGGTGGGAATTATTTGATTTAAATAAATAGACTAAAGTACCTTAATTAACGGCAGAATATTGAAAACACTAAAACAAGAAACACAGCTCCTCAGAGGACACGGAAGGTAGAGTTGCGAGGGGAGGGGCTGGAGAGAGCGAAAGTGTGGCTTTTGGAGCCAGGAAAGACTGGGAGTTGGCTGGGAACGCCACACGGGGTGATTATTTGAGAGGTGCATGTGGGTTTCTGACGAGAGATGTTCTAAACTTGCTCACCCGAACGTAGACGTACGTCATGGGTGAGAAAGTAGAGAATATTTACATTTACATTTTTGGTAATTTGGCAGACGCTCTTGTCCAGAACGACTTGCAGGAGCGATTGGGGTTGAGTGCCTTGCTCGAGGGCACATCGGCAGATTTTTCGCCTGGTCGGCTCGGGGATTGGAACCGGCGACCTCTCGGTTGTTGGCGCGGCGCTATTGGTCACTAAGCTGCCTGCCGCCCCATATGAGTTTAAGGTTGTGGCGTTGTTGGATCATGTGATGGTGGAATAAACTGACCATAAGTAATGTTGTTTTAGACGTAATGTATAATATAGTACAAAGCAAATAGAGGGTTCAATTGAACTAATTATCATGGTAGAGCTAACGTAGTACAGTGAGGGAACTTCATTTTGTGTCAGAGGGTAAGATGAGAAATCATTGTAATGGTGCTATTGGTGGAAATCTATTTATCATTTCAAGGCATGGAGTAACAATCTGCATTTATGAGTGTAAATTCCACTGCTGATGTGTTGATTGAATGGGTACGATGGAGTATTTGGTTTGGTAATGTTGAATGGACTATTTGTAGCGTGTTTTGGGGTTAAATAGAAAAAACTCACTTATTCAATAGGGAATGGGTGGAGAGAGAGAGAGTTTTTACGTGTATTAAAAGTTGCATAAGATAGCTTTAGTAGTATTTTAGATAGGTCTATGAAAATATGTTACAAGTACGAATGACATTATTTCCTAAGAAGGAAGATTGTAGGGAAGTTTCCCGCGCCTCCCCCATAATGTAGGAAGGAGCAGGAGGGGGGAGGAGAGGTGAGAGACAGTACATAGTTCAAATGATAGGAACATCATTAAATGTATGCTTATCAACGATAGCAATTATTTGTTTTATTAATTAGGGCCGAATAAGAGAGAACGGTTAAAGAGATTGAATAGCGAACTGAAATGGGTTAGCGGGAAAATACAAAATAGTTGGAAAATTTTAGAACGATAATTTATTTTCGTTACGGGGAAGCAAGTGGCATTGGCTGTTGTGCTGGGGAAATAGCGCCAGCCTGTGGTGGGTTCTGGATTTGTTATAAATACATTTATATTTTAAACTAAAGTGATGGAATAGCCTACAATTATAACATCAGAAAAAGGGCACAATATAATTCGTAATAGTTATTATAATTATTATTGATAGTTATTGCAGTTATTATCATTGATTCAGTAATGATAGAAGGATAGCGAGAAAGAGGCAGGAAGAGCTAGAGAAAGTAAACACAGAGAGTTTAAACACAGGGAGTTGAAGAGATTAGAAGACTATAATAAGCCAGGGAAGAGAGAGTGGTTAGATGATGAGGAAGGGGATGACCAGTACCCTTTGATAGCCTTGCCGAACCCAAGGGCTGGGGAGGAGCATGCACCAGACACACTGGATGTATATAGGGCGTGGACACAGCGAGATGTAGTAAGAGCTATAGAGGGTGTAGTGCACCCTAAGACAGGAGAGGGGTCAGAGGAACCCATTGATACGGGGAGGGAAGTGTTTGAATTGGAAACAATTGAATTGGCTCTGCAGCGAGAACAGAAACCATACCTCACCTTAACAATATTGGGGAAAAATATTAAATTCGTGTGTGACACAGGGGCATGTCGAACAGCAATCTGTGTAGCCGACATCCCCATTAATTCTAATTATTTTGGGTAAAAAATCATGGTACGCTCGGCCTCGGGCCATCAATTTATGGAGCGATTATCAGCCCCTGTGACTTTACAACATGAAGATTCAGGGGGAGAGGTATGCATACCTGTACTGGTATCAAACCTGTGCCAAGTAAATTTACTAGGAAGGGATGCCATGACTCGGTTGAACGTAGCTGTGAAGCCTACGCTGAGGGGTATGAAGGCATATGTCGTAAGGGATAATATGGTATTGAGCGGGGAGGGAAAACCATGCTATTGGTATAGCCAGGATCTGCTAAGAGGGGGACTTACAGACATACCGAAAGCACTAATAGACCTAGGAAATGAGTTAGTGATTGGATCAACTAAGATGACAGTAGGTTACTTACACTGTACAGTATGGTGTAATGAGCACCCAGGCCCTAACCCAGATTATGAGGAAGAAGTGTTAAAAACCACAGAAAAAACAATTGGGTTAAAATGGGTTCACAGAGCCAGAGGCTGTACAGAGAAAGGTGGAGCCCCCATGTTGCCCTAGTGAAAGAACATTCAGAGGAATGGTTATCACTAGGTAAATGGATAAAACCGGGGAAAAACATTACTGACTGGCAGAATACACCAAATGGGGATCAGTATAGCCACTCCACTGGGAGATATAGAAGAAAGTTGAATTGGAGAGCAAAAACCCTGCCCGGGGTCCACCTGGAGACAAGTTTTAACGGATGACAGGAAGAGATTTTCTTAACTCAGGAACAGGAGGCTGAGTTAGCAGCAATTCCGTTCAAATTATGGTCACAAGGACCAGCCGATGTAGGACTAATTAAGGGGGTAGCTCCAGTACAAGTGATTCCTCGATCCGATCATAGACCATACCAAAAGCAATACCCTATGAAACCAGAAGCAATAAAAGGGATAACACCTACATTTGAGCATTTACTTAAGGGAGGGGTGATAATTCCTGGAGATGAGGCACAATGCAACTCTCCAGTATTTCCTGTTAAAAAGGCGGCACCTAGCGCCGACTGGAGGATGGTCATGGACTTGCAGGGGGTTAATAGAAATATAATTCCCAGAGCTCAATGTGTACCAGATCCACATACATTGCTGAACCAATTGAAACCAGAGAACTCCTATTTTACAGTGATAGATTTAGCTAATGCTTTCTTTAGTATCCCAGTTCATCCGGATAGTCAGGGGTGGTTTGGCTTTACTTTTCAGGGAAGGAAATGGACTTACGCTAGGATGCCTCAAGGCTACTCGGAAAGTCTTACAATCTTTGCTCAGGCTATAACTAGGAATTTGGGAAAGTTTGAACCTAGGGAAGGAAGCCAAATGTTAGTTTATGTAGATGATATTCTATTGGCTAATCCCACTCAGGAGGGATGTAAGAGGGATACAATCCAATTGTTAACCTTCCTGGCAGAACAGGGACACACAGTGAGCAAAAATAAACTTCAACTTTGGCTGAGCGAGGTCATTTACCTAGGACACACTATAACTCAGGAGGGGGGAATGTTAAACTCATCCAGGAAAACTGCTATACTTGAAGCGCCAAAACCGTTAAACAAAAAACAAATGATGAGCTTTTTGGTAATGATAAACTGCTGTAAAGCTTGGGTACTCCATTATGTACTGCATACAGGTAAATTAAGTGATCTTATCTATGGGAAGGCAATGGCAGCCCATGGTAAAATCATTTGGAACTCTAAGGAGGCATACATACATCAGGGATGTTATCCAAATGGTAGAGAGTAAAGAGGGATATGACATTGGTCGTGATTTAAAGATGAGGTTTTTTTTTTTGGTGGGCTATTAGATATAACTGGGTTAATCATGAACATAGAGGTTTTTATTCTTTGTTGCTAGGCAGAAGACTTAGGTGACCTAAATATGGACTTGTCATGTCCAACAATCAGTCTTCAGGTCAAGCCCGGGAGAGCCTGGGTAGAACAGAGTTTGAACTAAACATAAGTGTTTTTACAAGATAAGAGATTGATGATTGGATTACTAATTGATTCTGAACTGGATGAAAGTTGAATTTAGCTGCCATAAAAGACAAAGGAAGTGGGAGGAGCAATAAAGAAGCAAAAGACAATCTCAAAAATGAAAGGCATGGCAATTGGATGATAAATTACCTAAGGGATTGTTTAGGTAGGTGGTAATATTGACACATGGGCAAATCATGTGTCAAAAGGGGAGAGATATGATTAAATAATAAATATATACGAAGGAGAGGACAAAATACTTTTAAAAAACAAAAAACAAAAAACAATAGAAATTGAGAGCTGAACATGTATGTGTGAAGATAGTTTATTAACCACACCCGTATGTCAGAGGTTTTGTGCCCCACAGGTGAACTAAAGGAGAAGGTGACCCACTCTATCTAACCAGGAGACTGGGTGTGGATCCAGTCCCTAAAGAAGAAAAACTGGAAGCAGGCCTGTTGGGAAGGGCCCTATCAAGTCCTATTAGATCCACCTGGGTGCATGTCACACACTGCAAAACGGTAAACCCAGTTACACCTGATGAACAAACACAGAGTTAGGAGAAAGAACCGATCACCACTAGGGCTCGGGGGTTGGCTCCTTAACGAAGATTCCCTTACCCTGTCTGATCATCCCTGTGTGAGTTCGATAGAAGGTAAAGCAATGGGTTGGCCTCTGGCGTCTGACATGTTCTCAGGGCGAGGGTGGGGATTCACAGGTCTCCCGACGGTAGGTAGCTGTCTGATTGTGGGGGCCATATTCCTAACACACTCAAACCCTCCTGATCAGTCAGAAGTAGTAGTTAACCTAACACAAGTTGATAAAATAATACCTGAGCACAGTCTACGAAGGCATAGGAGACAGCTAGACGTAGGGGAAGTACTAGGGACTTTAGGGAAGGACATCACCATATGTATGTCACCATGTACATCCTGGGACTATGTAGTTGCTCATACCGAGGGGGGGGGGGGGGGGGGGGGGGGGGGGATATGTCAATCTCCATACACAGTTTAGGGACAGGTGTAGTATTGTGAAAGTAGGGAATTACCAGAAATGGCAGTGCGACCCATAGAAGGGTAGGTACTGTCTGAAAGTCTGAAGTACGCAAAAACAGGTTACAGACCTGACAAGTGAGCTATCCTCTTCAACTGGGGCACCCTATAGAGTAAACCTCTCTGAGGGAGGTAGTGAGACAGTGCAAACTATAGACCTGAAGAAAGTAGGACAGGTGGAGACGGGGTGTAGGAATCTTGACCGGTGGTTGGAATGGATTTAGTATACGGCAAGAAATGTCTAAAGAGGACTGTTATGCCTGTGGGAAAGCCAAACCAAGGCCGCCTCCGTTTGAAGTCTCAGGGGATTCTAATTGTTTTTATAGGACTAGTAAGAAAGGATACAGGGTAGGGCATCTTAGCTCCTGCTCCCACACAGAGAATATCACAACTAAAAAAGACCATGACTAATCTTTCCTCTTTGTTGCAGCCAGAGGATTTTAGGAACCAAAACCAGGCCCGTGCTGACATCTGATGGTTGTGTGGTGATAACTGATTGTGAACTCACCTACATATGTAAACAATCAAACGTGTCAGAGACTGGTGAGTTGTCACGTAGAAAGTGGGACCTCCTCCCGGGATCCTTTGATGAAAGGATATATATATTAATGGGATAGGAGTACCTCGAGGGGTTCCAGAACAATTCAAAGCTAGAAATCAGATCGCAGCTGAGTTTGAATCAAGTCTTTTTTGGTGGTCAACAATGAATAAAAACGTAGATTGGATAAATTATAAAGATTTATAAACCACACTCGTGATGCAATAAAGAGATTAGCTGAGCAGACAGCGGCAACTAGCTTAATGACATGGCAGAATAGAATATCTTTAGATATGCTTTTGGCTGAACGGGGCGGAGTTTGTGTTCTGTTTGGATATATGTGCTGTACTTTCATCCTCAAAATAACATAGCACCGGACGGGTCCGTGACAAAAGAGCTTCAGGGAGTAACCACGTTGACGAACGAACTGGCTGAGAACTCTGGTATTGATAGCTCCATAAATGGTTGGTTTGATAACATATTTGGTAAATGGAAAACTATTGTTGTAACTATTCTGGATGAAGTTATAGCTTCTATGGGTATACTTGTTCTTTGTGGATGTTGTCTTATTTCCAGTGTCTGAGGTTTGGTGAGAAAGGAGATGGAGAAGGTGGTTTCCCAACAGATGGTGAGATACGGCCCAATCCTGGACTCCAACCTAGGAATGGAGGATATGACCTACCAGGCTTGGTGGAGTGACACTAGAGGGTGTCTAAAGGGGGCCAAAATGTACTTCTCTGTTTGTGTTTTATGTTTTAATAATCGTATGTTTTGTGTTCTATTAATCCTGTGTTTTATGCTTTATTAATTAAGTTAACCATTGTGAATGTTTGTCTTTCCTTATGTGATGGTTGAAGTTCCTTGGTGACTGGTAACAATTTGCAAGTTGGGTATGGATGGACTGAGGGTTTTTATTTTTAGTATCATTATGGCCTATTAATAAAAGTGTGATTTTTTTTGTTTGTATTGTATTATAATGACTGACACCCTGTGTTTTCTTATTTTGAATCACACCCAGTGGGTGTGAAAAGGGGGATTATGGGGGATTTATTATTCTCATAATTGATGGGATGACTAACTTAGAAAGAATGCATTCTAGACTGGGCTGATGTAGGTTGTGTCACCTGGCAAGCTGTGATTGATGTGAAGAGCTGTTTTAGGGGTTAAGATAAGATCATCATTTGTGTCTCCAAATACTAGACTATACTGTTTCTTTGTGATCTGTGAACCATCCTTGGACGTAGGAATTGTGTCTAGGGGAGCTGGCTCTTCTCACCATGACAGGTTGTTATGATAAACGTATGCCTGGCAACAGGAATGCGCTAAGGGGCTGGGACTAGCCTGTGCGCCAACGGATTGGCTGAGTAAGTCTAAACCACGCTCAGCGTCGTGTTGACCTCTTTTGTTCCTAATACCAGATTTGAATTGACGCAACTTTGACACTACATTTGACGATGGTCACCCACCCAACGTGTAACTTTTTTATAAAGACATCAACGATGAGAGTAAACAATTGTTTTCTAAGCAAAACGTTCACGGACAGAAGGGAAAATAGCTTCACTTACCTTCTTCGATTCAAACCAAACACAGTAACCGGAAGACCGCTGTTTGCACTTTCTTTGCATAGGTGAAACATGACCAATCAGATAACGACCTCTCCTTCTTCTTCAATGAGGTTTAACGGCGGTTGGCATCCAATTTGTTGCATTACCGCCACCTACTAGACTGGAGTACAACTCCCTTATCTTATCTTTTCTTGAAAAATAAAATAAAACAAAGCATATAAATATCCTACCATCTAACACTACACTCACAACTTCAAAACTACTACTACTAATTAACCCCACCCTTCTCCACTATTTAAATATACTCACTCCTACCTCATGCCCTCAACCTGAAATGATGGGACATCACCACTTAACACTCCCTGTAACTCTTCTGCTGTCAAGTCTCGCACACCCAAATATCTCTCTGCAGCTGCCACCACAAACTCAATTTTCTTCGATTTGCGTTCCATCCCTGCAGTACAATTAATAACCATTGCTATAAAACGCTAAAAACCCAATCTTACTGAAACATATATAGCTTGCTTGCCTATCCCACTGTACTGGTATATATCTCCTACTCTACTCTCCTACTCTCACCACATTGATGTCTCTTATTCCACTTAAAAGAAAACATGCACAAAACCACACAGGTGTGTCATCTTTCCTGGACTTTTAATATTGTAGCCTACTCATCACCAGGACAGAGAGTCGGGCATCTTCTGTACATCACCGTTCCCTTCTTTAAAAAAAAACAAGAGCAAATGAAAAATACAATAAAATAAAAAAAGGTGTTAAATAACACGTAAACGAAGCAACAAACAAATACAAAACAAGACTATAACAATCTAACCAGTCTAATAATGCTTATGACCGGACTCAAGGGTAGCTAAAGATAGTGTTACAGTTTTCCTTAATTGGGTGAAAGGCAAATTCCTTCCGAAGACTGCAAAAAAATTAACACACCCTCCTTGAAAATAACACGTTTTTCATTCATGTTCTCTCTCACCAGGAAGATGCAGCTTTGCACATATTTTGTCCCTTTCCTTGTCTCCATTATAATCTGACAATTTCCATACCATTTTTTGTTCCACATACTGAATTTTATTTCTTGTTCCATTTGTCACAAGACAAATCAAAAAAGAGAATTAAGTTCTAATCATAGCTCTCATTGGCTGATAACAATCATCCAATCCAGAGTGCCAAAAACAAAACCATACAAGTTCACATACAGTTCATATCAAATAACTGAAATAAAAGGCTTAGAAAATAAACAATACATACAGTGGGGAAAAAAAGTATTTAGTCAGCCACCAATTGTGCAAGTTCTCCCACTTAAAAAGATGAGAGAGGCCTGTACTTTTCATCATAGGTACACGTCAACTATGACAGACAAATTGAGATTTTTCCCCCCAGAAAATCACATTGTAGGATTTTTAATGAATTTATTTGCAAATTATGGTGGAAAATAAGTATTTGGTCACCTACAAACAAGCAAGATTTCTGGCTCTCACAGACCTGTAACTTCTTCTTTAAGAGGCTCCTCTGTCCTCCATTCGTTACCTGTATTAATGGCACCTGTTTGAACTTGTTATCAGTATAAAAGACACCTGTCCACAACCTCAAACAGTCACACTCCACTATGGCCAAGACCAAAGAGCTGTCAAAGGACACCAGAAACAAAATTGTAGACCTGCACCAGGCTGGGAAGACTGAATCTGCAATAGGTAAGCAGCTTGGTTTGTAGAAATCAACTGTGGGAGCAATTATTAGGAAATGGAAGACATACAAGACCACTGATAATCTCCCTCGATCTGGGGCTCCACGCAAGATCTCACCCCGTGGGGTCAAAATGATCACAAGAACGGTGAGCAAAAATCCCAGAACCACACGGGGGGACCTAGTGAATGACCTGCAGAGAGCTGGGACCAAAGTAACAAAGCCTACCATCAGTAACACACTACGCCGCCAGGGACTCAAATCCTGCAGTGCCAGACGTGTCCCCCTGCTTAAGCCAGTACATGTCCAGGCCCGTCTGAAGTTTGCTAGAGTGCATTTGGATGATCCAGAAGAGGATTGGGAGAATGTCATATGGTCATATGGTCTTGTTTGGAGGACAAAGAATGCTGAGTTGCATCCAAAGAACACCATACCTACTGTGAAGCATGGGGGTGGAAACATCATGCTTTGGGGCTGTTTTTCTGCAAAGGGACCAGGACGTCTGATCCGTGTAAAGGAAAGAATGAATGGGGCCATGTATCGTGAGATTTTGAGTGAAAACCTCCTTCCATCAGCAAGGGCATTGAAGATGAAACGTGGCTGGGTCTTTCAGCATGACAATGATCCCAAACACAACGCCCGGGCAACGAAGGAGTGGCTTCGTAAGAAGCATTTCAAGGTCCTGGAGTGGCCTAGCCAGTCTCCAGATCTTAACCCCATAGAAAATCTTTGGAGGGAGTTGAAAGTCTGTGTTGCCCAGCGACAGCCCCAAAACATCACTGCTCTAGAGATCTGCATGGAGGAATGGGCCAAAATACCAGCAACAGTGTGTGAAAACCTTGTGAAGACTTACAGAAAACGTTTGACCTGTGTCATTGCCAACAAAGGGTATATAACAAAGTATTGAGAAACTTTTGTTATTGACCAAATACTTATTTTCCACCATAATTTGCAAATAAATTCATTAAAAATCCTACAATTTTCTGGATTTTTTTCCCTCATTTTGTCTGTCATAGTTGACGTGTACCTATGATGAAAATTACAGGCCTCTCTCATCTTTTTAAGTGGGAGAACTTGCACAATTGGTGGCTGACTAAATACTTTTTTCCCCCACTGTAGTGTGTTATGTTATCCACTCAAAATGGCTACAGAGACAGAAGTCTGATAACAAACAAGTTAAATCCTTCATTTGTAACTAAATCAATTTAAACAGACATGAAATGTGTCAAATGTGTTGCTTTGCTTTATATGTGCTCCATAAGCCTCACAATAGGAAACTATACACAACAGGATTGTTAGGTGTAGGCCTGGGAGTTCACAAAGGCAGAAGAACCGAAGGCAGACGAGCAGAGAAACAAATACAACAGCAACCGATAAAGAACCATGTAACAGGTCGTGTAAATGAACATGCACAAATATATACTTAGGGCTTTTAGTTAATAACCAGACACGTAGCTTAAAAGCCTGCCATATATTATGTTCACTCATCATTACCACCATGACATAAAAAACGTCTGACAAACTAGCATCACTTTTTCTTTTTCCCCCTATTCCGTCAATTTGATTTTGCACATTGAGGCGGACTGAGCCTTGTCTCCTGTTTTTAATGGCAATATTTGATTGTCACTTTTTGGGGTATAAAGCACATGCTGGTTCCAACCCCAGTAGTTATCATCCCTACTTTTATTGGTAATTCCAAAAACGACAGTGCAACAAAAGTCTCTATGTGTCTGGTTGTCGACTGCACTCATACGTCGATAGTGGACGAAGACAGGATGCAACTGAATCGTTGAGCTGATATAACGTGTAGTTGTAGTGCATTCTAGAGACAGCTGGCTTGGTCACGTGTAGCGTTTGAAATATAGTGATACATAACTGAATAAAATACACTCAATATTGAAACAGTGTATATACAGGCACGATCATATCAACTTCAACGGGCTCTTATATAACTTCCTCCTTTATGGCCTTTTTCATGTAACTCCCCATCTCTCTTCTAACCCCTTAACATCTTACTACCACATACCCCTCTCTATCTTTCCCCCCTTCTCTACATAGCCATGGTGGTGAGGTGCTGATGCCCTAGCAGGCCTTTGCGCACCCCTCCCGCTCCGGGGTGTCCCCCTCCATTGCCGTGACCACAGTACTCCTGGAGGTTCTGCCGTAGAGTGACCAGGGCGGACCCCAGGCAGGCACGGTTAGGGGCCAGGATGCCCCCCGGCAGCTGGATGAGGACGGTGGCCACCCCGGCCATGCCGTCGTCCGTGGGCTCCAGGGTGATGGGCCCCACTTTGAAGGTGGAGTAGGAGAAGCCCAAGAGCTGGGACAGGAAGGGGTCGGAGCGGCAGAAGTGCTGGTACCCACTGTGGGAGGACGGGTGGTGGTGGTGCGAGGCTGTGGTGTTGGCGGTGGTGGGGACATAGTGGTGGGTGTTGAGGTAATGCAGGGGCAGGTGCTGCCCACTGTTGCCCCCTCCGCCCAAGGTAAGGTGGTGGTGGTGGATGGTGGGGCCGGAGCCTGGCTCGTGTTTGTAGGAGACGGCTCCAGCTCTCCCCCTCTGGCCAACTACAATGCCCCCCAGCTTGCCTGTGCGTGCATGGGCCAGGGACACGGCACTGCCCCCCACCCCTCCGCCCCCTGTGGAGGGCAGGTAGATGAGCTGGGGCTCCTCTGGCTCCAAATAGACAGTGAGCTTGGCGAAGGGCCTGGACGCCATCTTGGTCATTTCCTGGATATGACGCCTCTGCTCTCGGCGGAAGTCCATGAACTGCTTAATCTTCCAGAGGAGGACACAGACGGAGAGGAAGAGGAAGAAGCAGGAGAAGAAAACAGAGAAGAAGACGAACAGGTCGATGTGGGCCTGGTCCTGGCGGAGGAAGAGCAGGCCCTGGGACTCGCCCTGTCTCTCGTTGGTGCCTACCCCGCGCAGGGCGATGTAGAAGCGGCTGGACTTCAGGGAATGGACCTCATGGGGGAAGGTGATGACCACGCGGTCACGGACACCTCGAACGATCAGCACCGTCTGGGGCTTCCACACCGTGATGTAAGAGATCAGCCCCTCCGTCCTGGCCTCCCGTACCTCCCTCTCTGCCCCCTGGGGCTTGGCGTGGAGCTGCAGGGGGGTGTTGAGGAGCATGGGCCCACCCAGACTGGATGAGGAGTTGGCATACACCTTCATAGGTGATGGAGGCGTCTCCTTATCCCCCCCGCTCACCCCACCTCGGGCCGCTGACTCGTCCTCGATCTTGATGGCGTGGATGCCTGTGTGGCGGTCCACTTCTACAATAAAGGTGTCGTGGGAGTTGGACACGTACACCTCCACCTCCCCGAAGGTCACGTCGATGGTGACCCGGATGTCCACGTTGGTGAACTTTGGCTGGGCAGCGAAGAAGACGGTGCGTCCCTTGGGCAGATTGCGGATGGTGGGGTCGTGGAAGCAGTTTGTCTGGGAGGTGGGGTCGAAGCAGCACTCATTGTCCACGTTGAACTGCCGGTAGCACTGGCGCCCGTTTACCGGTGTGCCGTTGAAGGAGTCTTTGCACTTGGCGCACTGCGAGGAGGATTCCAGAGAGGGAGAAGAAACAAGAAATACAAGTGCATTTAAGTACTGTGCTTATTGCCCGTATATGGATGTGGTCTTTACAACCAGGAAATTCAAGGTATCCTTATTCAGTTCTCCCTCTGCTGTATCAGTATACCTGCTTGTAAACTGAGCCTAGTGACTGCACCAGTCCTATCCATACCTGTGTTCTGTAGCAGTCCTTCCTGTCGCTCTGCGGGCTGCTGAGGCAGGAAGAGGTCTCTGTGTTGTTCTGACAGGGGCAGCCTGTGCCGTCATGTTCATTACACGTGTCAGCATGGCCGTTACACTGACACCTGCAGGTGGGAGGAACAAATAGCATTTCAGCTTTCTGTGGGATTCAGCCCTCCAAAGTGATTTTTACAGAATCACCCCTTCATCAAGAACACTCTTCTGAAGTGCAGTCTGGAAAACTCAAGAATCAGATGGGTGTGAACACCACAATATTGCTCCATGTCCCTTTCATCAATTTCATCCTTTAATTACAAGTGAATTAGATGTGGCTAGAGGTTAATTTTAAAGGAATCACTACTCACTTGTCACACTTCCCCTGCAGTAGGAAGTAGCCGCTAAGGCAGCTCTCACACTTGTCCCCCACGCTGTTGTTCTGGCAGCTCACACAAACCGCTGCGTCCTCTGTAGGACCCTCCGACACCCACTGAACAATCTGATAAAGGGAAGGAGAGGGAGTTCAACAAAAGAAATGCAGTTAAATGACATCCAAGATGGTATTCCTGTTCCTACACAGTGAGTTTCTAGCTAGCACATAAATCCTGATATGACCACAAAAGATGCTGTTGATCAGATCCAAAGTAATCCATTAATAAACTCAAAGCAAGATAGAGAGAACATATAAATGAACAAAAACAGACAGTGAGCCACTTACGCTGTCTTGGTCCAGAGGGTGGTCTTGGGGGTGGTCTACCGCCCTCTTGTGTTCGTCCCGGGACAGACACACAGCGCTGTTCCCCCTGCAGAACTCCCGACAGGGGCGGCACGTCCCCCCACCCACCGCCGACCCCACATACAGGGGCTTACACTTCTCACAGTGATCACCCTGGAACAGGAGAGAGAGGCACAAACCGCAATCATCAGTATATGATGCACTGAGTGAACTGAGAATCTGACCTGGGATCAGCACCAGTGTGTCACTAGTGTTTTGGCACTCAAGAAACACATTGGGCTGTGACATGCATAATCTTACAGTTGATGTGCTGAAATACTGTGTGTGTGTGTGTGTGTATACAGTACATTCAAGGGTTTTTCTTTATTTTTTACTATTTTCTACGTTGTAGAATAATAGTGAAGACATCAAAACTATGAAATAACACATATGGAATCATGTAGTAACCAAAAAAGTATTAAACAAATCAAAATATATTTTATATTTCAGATTCTTCAAAGTAGCCACCCTTTGCCTTGATGACAGCTTTGCACACTCTTGGCATTCTCTCAACCAGCTTCACCTGGAACACTTTTCCAACAGTCTTGAAGGAGTTCCCACATATGCTGAGCACTTGTTGGCTGCTTTTCCTTCACGCTGCGGTCCAACTCATCCAAAATCCTCTCAATTGGGTTGAGGTCGGGTGATTGTGGAGGTCAGGTTATCTGACGCAGCACTCCATCACTCTCCTTTTTGGTCAAATAGCCCTTATACAGCCTGGACGTGTGTTGGGTCATTGTCCTGTTGAAAAACAAATGATAGTCCCACTAAGCCCAAACCAGATGGGATGGCGTATCGCTGCATAATGCTGTGGTAGCCATGCTGGTTAATTGTGCCTTGAATTCTAAATAAATCACAGACAGTTTCACCAGCAAAGCACCCCCACACCACCTCCTCCATGCTTCACAGTGGGAACCACACATGCAGAGATATCCGTTCACCAACTTGGAACCAAAAATCTCATCAGACCAAAGGACAGATTTCCACCGGTCTAATGTCCATTGCTCGTGTTTCTTGGCCCAAGCAAGTATCTTCTTCTTATTGGTGTCCTTTAGCAGTGGTTTCTTTGAAGCAATTAGACCATGAAGGCCTGATTCACGCAGTCTCATCTGAACAGTTGATTTTGAGATGTGTCTGTTACTTGAACTCTGTAAAGCATTTATTTGGGCTGCAATGTCTGAGGCTGGTAACTCTAATGAACTTATCCTCTGCAGCAGAGGTAACTCTGGGACTTTCTTTCCTGTGGCCAGTTTCATCATAGCGCTTGATGGTTTTTGCGACTGCACTTGAAGAAACTTTCAAAGTTCTTGAAATTTTCCGGATTGACTGACCTTCATGTCTTAAAGTAATGATGGACTGTCGTTTCTCTTTGCTTATTTGAGCTGTTCTTGCCATAATATGGACTTGGTCTTTTATCAAATAGGGCTATCTTCTGTATACCCACCCCTACCTTGTCACAACACAACTGATTGGCTCAAACGCATTAAGGAAAGAAATTCCACAAATTAACTTTTAACCAAGGCACACCTGTTAATTAACATGAAGTTGGTTGAGAGAATGCCAAGAGTGTGCAAAGCTGTCATCAAGGCAAAGGGTGGCTACTTTGAAGAATCTCAAATATATAATATATTTTGATTTGTTTAACACTTTTTTTGTTACTACATGATTCTATATGTGTTATTTCATAGTTTTGATGTCTTCACTATTATTCTACAATGTAGAAAATAGTAAAAATAAAGAAAAACCCTGGAATGAGTAGGTGTGTCCAAACTTTTGACTGGTACTGTGTGTGTGTGTGTGTGTGTGTGTGTGTGTGCCCCACTCACCATGGTGTTGTTTCTACACTCCAGACACTTGTCAGGCTCAGACACTCCTTTACAGTTGCTGTGTTTGTTACAGCGACACTGAGACGAGCAGTTGTCCCCCACGAAGCCAAAGTGACACTGACACACTCCCGGGGACACACACGTCCCGTTGACACAACCCTGAGCACACACCGGCTCACACTGGCCTGACACACTGCAGGGAGGGAGTACAGAGAAAGAGGAGAAACTTAAACGGATACTATGTATGCATGTATGTATACCTACTGAATATGTAGCCCTGTTTGTTCTCAAGTTTCAAGTTTTAATGTCACATGCACAAGTACAGTGAAATGCCTTTCTAGCAAACTCAAAACCCAACAATGCAATAATCAATGAATTACTAGAATAAAACACACAAGAAATAAGAGGAAATATGAAATACACAATAAAGTAAGTAAGGATACTATATACAGGAAATATTTAAAAAGTTAGTTCCAATTCCATATTTACATGTGCAGGGATACTGGAGTGATGGAGGTGGATATGTAAAGGGATAGGGGGACTAGGCAACAGGATATAAGATAAACAGAGTAGCAGCAGCTTGTATGTGAGTGGGTGTGCGTGTGTGTAGTCAGTATAAATGCATGTGCATATTATGTGTGAGTGAGCAGATGATGGAGTGAGTGTTTGTGTGTGTGTTGGAGTGACCGTGTGTGAGTATGTAGGGCCCTATGAGTGTGCATAGAGACAGTGCAAATATTGAAATAAAAGGTCAATAAAGATACAAGGGAAACTCAGTTTGTGTAGCTATTTTGTTAGCTATTTATCAGTCGTATTGTTTGGGGATAGAAGCTGTTCAAGAGCCTGTTGGTGTCAGACTTGATGCACCGGTACCTCTTGCCATACGGCAGCAGAGAGAATAGTCTATGGCTTGGGTGGTTGGGGTTTTTGACAATTTTCCGGGCCTTCTTTTCCCACCGCCTGATTTAGATGTCCTGGATGGCAAGGAGCTCGGCCCCAATGATGTACTGGGCTGTCCGCACAACCCTCTGTAGCACCATGCGATCAAGGTCGGTGCTATTGCCATACCAAGCAGTGATGCAGCCAGTCAATATGCTCTCAATGGTACAGCTGTATAACCTTTTCAGGATTCTATGTATGTATACATACTGAATATGTAGCCCTGTTTGCAGGACAGGTGGTATTACTGATGATTGTGATGATGATGTCATGATGATGAGGTTGTGTGTGTGTATAGCTGCTGAGGTATCCAAGTGCTACTTCTTCTGCCATTAATGATGATGATTGTGACGTGTTCCTTCCTACCGGCTGAGAACGTATCCCTGCTTGCAGGTACAGTGGTATCCCTGGGTCAGGTCATGGCAGTCCTGGGTGCTGTTACAGTGGTGGTGGCCGTTGGCACACTCATCTTCCTCTGGGCAGTGGAGGAATGACCAGCTGCTGTTCCTCTGGGGACACACTCCCTCACTCACACCTAACACAGTAGAGTAGAGAATATAACCCTAAATGTTGGACAATAAAGTTATATTCTATAAAGCTTTGTTATATTTTAATCATAATACACACACACACACACACATACATACACATACTGGATGAGGATCTATTATTCTAGCCTATAAAACAATATTCAAAAGGTCTATTCAATTCTGTTCCCCTCACCGTCGAGGCCTCCCTGCTGGCAGCGTCCAGCCCCATTGCCCCCGCGGGCAGCACACCAGCCACACTGGGGCCATGCGATGCACTGGGAGCACTGGGTGAGCTGGGCGCACTGTGGGGAGCAGGAGTCCCCACCAGACAGCAGACGACCACACTGACCCGCCTCACAGCGCAGAGGCATGAAGGATGGACTCACACACTGGAGGAGAGGAGCGGGGGAAGGGAGGGCAGACATATATTCTCATTCATTTGTTTTTGAAGCTACAATGCAGAAATATATTTTCAGGAAAAAATAAGACACAGATATGCCCCTACCCCGCCAGCCACCCACACACCCACCCACCCCACCACCCACACGAGACACACTCAGTCTGTCTCTGTCTTACCTGCTGCAGTGCCATGCTCCACACACAGTGCTGCCAGCCCCCATCTGAGCCCCGGGAGCCCAGGCAGAGGCTGCAGGTGCTGAGGTGGTAACAGGGGGGCGGGCAGGGCAGAGGGGGGGAGGACTCCACCTGCATGGGGGACACGTTGAGCAGGGCGTAGCTGAAGCACGTCCAGTCGTAGGTGGGGTTCACACTCAGGATGCGCCTGGTCTCCCCTGAAGGAACCGCAACACAAGATGTAAGAGAGTGGTTCTCAGTTATTCAGCCACAACTTAGTCTAGTGGTCAAGCTAAGACTTCTGTCGCTAGCAATAGAAGGTGAATGGAGGTGTCCCTCACCAGTGCGTTTGAACTGGCGTGTCCACATGCACTTCCCTGAGGCGGTGCACTTGGGGCAGTCGGAGGCCTCACAGCTGGTCTCAGTACAGTTGCTGGACAGGAAGATCTCTCTCTGGTTGATCCTGCAGTCGTGTTCTGAGGTGCAGCTGACAGTACTGCTGATGCATGCTCCCTCTGGACAGTTTGTACACCACTTACACTGCAGAGCAGACTGGGACTGACAGAGAGGGGGAGGTTAGCAGTGTGTCTGTGTGTGTGTGTGTGTGTGTGTGTGTGTGTGTGTGTGTGTGTGTGGGGGGGGGGGGGGGGGGGGGGGGGGGGGTACTGTCTGGGCTGGTGTTTGTGTGCGGAAATGTGTATTACCTGTGAGGGGCTAGAGAAGGTCCTGGGGTGGCGTGCCAGACACTCGCTGCAGGTCTTCAGTCTTCGACACTGGTCTGGTAGACGAGGGGTGGGGGAGCAGGGAGACTGACCAATTGAACAGCCCAGTCTGAGAGAGAGGGACAAAACACCATAGAGAGGGGGAGAGAAGGGATAGTTTGTCAATAATAAATATGATTACACAAAGTAACAACCCCAAGAAACACCTCCAAAATAAAAGAAAGACACAGTCAACAACTTGGAAACGACAGATAAGTCATTTCCATAACAACCATAGCTGTACCTCTCAGCGGTATCAGAGGAGGCGCAGGTGCCCCTGCACCAGACACAGCTACCTGTGGTGGTGTTGCAGGCCTCGGGCGTGGGCAGCAGGGCACAGGGGTCAGAGGGAAGGGTCAGGGTGAGAAGACGCCCCAGGGTGACCCCGTTGAACCCCCCAGAGAGGAACAGCCGCCCACCCCAGCCCGCCATGGCCAGAGACACTGAACGGTTAACTGGCTCGCCCACCGCCGAGTCTGAGAGATAGGGAGAAACTTTAGAATCATCTCCATATCATCATCAAACTGAGCATATATGCAGTGTTTTGGCCAGCCCCATGTAGTGTAAGTCAGACAGTTACCTGGCTGTATCCAGGTGTTACAGTTGATCTGGTACAGAGACACTGTGTTGCTGTAGTCCTCCTCTCCTGTCCTCCCTCCCACGATCACCATGGTGTCTTTTATCAGGGCTGCAGCATGGAAGAAACGAGACAGGGGCTGGGGAGAGAGAAAAGAGACAGAGCGTTAATATAAGAAAAATAAATGTTCCGATATAATGACGATGTCATCAATTAAGGCCAGCCTGGGACCATGTAAAAACGGTTGAAATACCGGTAAGCTAGTTGTGAAAGAAGCATGTTCTCGTGGTAGAGCTGCTGTAGTAGTACCTACCTTATTCCCCTGTGAGGGGACCAGTAGGGACCAGGTGAGGTTGGGATAGTAGAGACTGTAGAGCTCTCCTGAGGGCTCCACTGTCTCCACGTGGAAGCGGTAGCCTCCAAACACGTACACGGCGTCCGTCTGCTCGTGGTACACAGCAGAGTGGCCATACAGACCTGAAGAGAGGACAGGACACACAGGAGTCAGTCAGGAGGCAACATGGGAGGGTTAAGGGTTAATCAACAGACTGGTAAATTATGCAACATCATAAGGGACAGGAGTTTGCGGTTCATGTTGTCAGAAATGACACTTTGCTCCAACCAGAATGGATGCACCTCAATCTTTATATTCTATGCATATTTAGTGGGACAGAGGTTCCGCGAAAGGTGAGTAGGGACTTTCCAGAATTGCAGGTACAAAGTGAGTTAATGCCAATACGTTGCTAATGAGTGCAGGTGGAGATAGGTCCTTCTGACCTGTAGGAGGCGTGCCGGTGTGGGAGGCAACGGTCCAGTTGCCAGAGTGGATGTTGAACTCCAGCAGGTGGTGGTTGAAGCCGTTCTCTGGAGAATAACCTCCGATGAGCAGCATAGAGGAGTCCCGACGCACCGTTAGAGTATGACCTGCCACCGGTGGCAGCACTGAGCTCTGTGGGGGGAGAGGACACAGACTAATTGGTTACATAGAACAAGTCTATAGTAAATTGAATCGTGGGGTGTAGGCTGACCGTTAACTACCAATATTTTATGTTTAGTGTTTTGTTGTTCATATATTTTCCCAAGTAAAGCAAGATGGTGGATTGCTAAAACCAAACAAACCAACTCTGACCTTGTGCTGTCTCCACACCAGACTGCTGAGGTTGAGGCTCCACGTATCCAGGGCGACGCCCTTCTGCGTGACACCGCCCACCACCAGCATGAGGTTGTGAGTGGCTCCCTGGGCGCCGGAGAGAGGCTGGTGACTGGCCAGAAGGGCAGAGGCATGGTGGTAGCGTGGGCTGGGGGTGGAGCCTTCCTCCACTGAGCTGGTCAGCATCTGAGTCCAGCGCCGCTCCAACACAGAGTACCTGAACCCACCAACCAACACAGAGAGAGGACATGAACCCACCAATCAACACAGAGAGGAAAGAGAGAGAGACATACAGACAAACTAACTGATATGAGTTACTGGTAATTTCAGACAATTATAAAAAGAAATCGCTGTCTCATAAAAGGCATCTTTAAATGAACGCTACTAAAAACAACACCATTAAAGTCATCCCCCCACCTGTAGACGTTTCCCAGAATGCCCTCTGAGAGAGAGAGGCCTCCATACATCCAGAGGTTCCCCTGGGGCCCAGACACTAGAGAATGGCCCATCCGGTGGAGGAACCTGTGGGCCTGATTCTGTGGAGGGAGGGGGAAGTGACACTGTGACACTGTGGTGGGAGTGTTTTTATATATATATGTGTGTGTGTGTGTCCTGGTTCTTACCGCTGTGAGCTGTGTGTCCAGTAGGGTTTCCCAAACTAGGCTACTGGAGTCCAGAGGAGTGGAGCAGTCCGAGCCGCCCCAACCGTCTGCACACACACACACTCCCAGAGACTAAAACACACACACACAGAGAGACAGAGAGAGAGAGTTAACATTAGAGACACACATGAGACTCCAATATATAGGACCAGGATAAGCAAAGAGGAAAATATAAAAACACCAACAAAAACAACAATTTGCATTCACACAGTCTTGCACTCACCAAGTTGCAGGAGCCTCGGACCTCTGCTAGCCCACAGTCCTCGGGACAGAGGGGCCTGTCGCAGTACGGCCCCCCGTACCCCTGAGGACACTGGCACAGCCCCCCGCTGCACTGCGCCCCTCCCTGGCACACCGGTGACCCATCCTCGCCTGCCTCAGAACCCTCTCGACAGCGTCGCACCCAGAAGGAGGCGTTGAAACCCTGAGGGTGGTCGGACGAGACGTTGGCCTCAAAGTAGACAGAGATCACACCTGGGAGAGAGAGAGAACAGAGGAATCAGAGAGGGAATCTTTCAATACTACTCATGATATTTACAGTCAGAAAATAAGTAGGAGAAAAACTTTATTTTAAAACATTTTAAAAAATGACCAGAAGTTTTAATAAACAAACAAACAAATCGCTAGGGTAACCTGAAGTGGCCTCCACAGTGATTGGCTGAGTCCGGGTCGTCCCACAGAACGCTCCAATCAGGTTGTGGTCTGAGTGCACCACCCCATTGCTCAAGAAACGAGGCAGGCCGTCAAACACGTAAACGTAGGAGCTCTGTATGTGAGAGACAGAAAGGACATCTCAGGCCATGGGAACACTAGTGGCTCTGTTCACTACAGCACAATAAACATCAGTCTGTGTTGTAGGAGTTAGTGTGTGTGTGTGTGTGTGTGTGTGTGTGTGTGTGTGTGGTCAGTACTCACAGTGCACTGTGTGTGAGAGTCTGGGTGCAGGGTGAGAGCCACAGGAGGGCACAGCTCGCCCGGCACACAGGGGGCCAGGTTCTCAGAGACAGACAGGACCCACAGACAGTGGGAGAGTCCCCCCTTCCCCCCGACGCCCCCTCGCCACCCCAGGGAGGACGAGATGGGGAGCTCAGAGAGGGGTGACTGGTGGGACAGGATCACAGAGCGCCCCTGACACTGACGGAAACAGGTGCCATTATTCCTGAGGGAGAGAGTGAGAGTTGGATAAGTGATATGCATTAAGTGAGAGAAATTCAATCATTCAGATTCAACTAGTTGCTGATGCGCACAGTACACATACTGTTCTATAAAACAGATCCTGCAAAAAATAAATCCATCCATCCAGAGCCCATTGTCTGTCCCCCTCACCTGGGGTCTCCGTAGTATCCGGGCAGGCAGGATTCACAGTGTGGTCCCTGGGTGTGGTGTGTGCAGAAGCATTGGCCTGTCTGATTGTGGCAGTAGCCCTGGAGGGGGTCTCCATGGCCGTTGCACTGGCAGGGCACACAGCCCCCGCCCCCGGCCAGTGCAGAACCAAAACTCCCTGGTCGACAGTGCTCACACTGGGGACCCGTTGTCCAATCTAAGGAGAACGGAGAACGGAGAGAGCATGAACTAATGAGAAAAAATGATGTCTTATGAAATGAATAAAATATGTTGTTTTTCTGGTCATCTTGGTGTGTTGCTGTAACGGGTTGATATTGTATGTCTGTCTCACCCTGGCAGTGATCACAGATGCCTGGGGCGGTGATACAGGTGCTGTGGAAGTTACAGCCACAGTCCACGTCACACTCCACCCCGCTCAGCACCAGGGTGGCTGGGTCAGATGTCCAGCCCAGGGAACACTCACACTCAAACCGCGGGCTGCCACTGCACTGGCCCTCACGACACTCATTATAACAACTGGAGCAGAGAGAGAGAGGTCAGCTTTAGGAGAATGGAGTTATCCAGAGAACCAGATATTATAAAAGCTAGTAGACAGAACAAGGGCTTGTCATGATAGGGAGGATGAGAGAGATGGAGGAAAAGAAAGAGTGACAGGGAGTGAAATAGAGAGAGAGAGAGAGAGAGGCTCACGTCTGGTTGCAGTGCAGGGTGCCGTCCCCGGTGTAGCCCCTCTCACAGTGGCACTCGTAGGAGGTGGGGGTGTTGACGCAGGTGGCGAAGGGGTGGCAGCTGTGGAGGCCCAGCCTGCACTCCTCCACATCGGGACAGGTGGGGTAGGACCAGACTGCGTCCCTCTCCCCCTCCTCCAGGTGCTCCAGCTCCAGCTCCATCTCCATGGGCCGCGGGGGGGCCAAGGTCTGGGGCTCAGGACTAGAGGGGGAGGAGGAATAACAAGGTTCAGTATTATCTCCTAATGCAGAGAGGTGGTCTGGTATTGACATGGTAACTCCACAGGCAGGTCCATTGGACTTAGGCATTACTTACACTTGACCTGCTCAGTTAATTATTTTTTTTCATCACCACAGCCCGTTTTGTGGGCTTGTCCTCAGTTGAAGTCAAACCTGGGTAAGTAAGCATTTTGAAGTGTGGGTGGTTTGCTGGTCATTATACCTGGTAGCCCGTACTTCAGCCACAGCCACACTGCAGTTATACACAGAGGGGTCGTCCATCCCTGCCCAGTCTCCTCTTAGACACCTGCCGATGGTGGGGTTGTTGTAGTCTCCACACCAGCCACACTGGAACGTCTGGAGACAGTCTGTACAGGTGACCAGAGCTGAGCACTGCTTACACTGGGGCACTGAGTGGACACTGGAGAGGGGGAGAGAGGGATGGAGACAGGGAATGGAGGGAGAGGGAGGAAGACAGAGAAGGTTATTGCACGTTGTTGGTACATAATAGATTGCAAAGAGAAAAGGGAAATACGATTAAATCTCCATTCTAAACGGTTCCAAGTTTCGTTGTTGACTACAGGAGTTCAGCTCATTGGTTCTAATGGTTTACCTGTCATACCAGTCCCTGCACTCTCCGTAGGGGTACTTGGTGAGGTAGGCCGCGAAGTAGAAGCAGGCCTGGGCCGACTCACACCACGCACACTGACTGGAGTTAGACAAACACTCCCCACACGTCCTCCTCCTGTTACCGGGGGGGGGGGGGGGGGGGGGGAGGTGGAGAGAGAGTGTGAGAGAGTTGCATAGTGTATGAGTAATTGCCCCAAGCAACATTATATTACGATCAGCCCGACAGTGGGTACTCACTGGTTGCAGACTTTAGGGCACCCCCCTGGGTCGCGAATGGATCCTTCCAGTCTCCCCCGTCGGCTGCATTGGTAGTCACCCTTCTTGCTGGAGTTTATCTGCCACTCACAGTAGGGGTCCTGTCGGCCAAAGATCATAAAGGTCAAAGGTCTACTAGATCTATAAGTGGAGTAATAAAAATATAAAATGTTTTATGAAGCTAATGGCAGTGAGGTGTTTTGTATGTTTATTACCTGAGTGCAGGCGGAGCAATCCCTGTACTCCTCACAGAGGGTGCATTGCGGTGGGGCCAGCAGCAGGTGGCACTCCCCTTCCCCCTGGTCCTCCGGGCAGGGCTCCAGGTCAGGCAGTGCACGGAACAGACAGCGGCCCAGAGACGGACACCAGCCACAGGACTGGTCTGACAGACACGCCAAGCATGACTGGTACCCCGAGCAAGAGCCAGAACGGTACGGCTCCAAGAACAGGAAGGAAATCTCCTACAGAGAGAAAGAAAGGAGGAAAAAAGGGATAGAGAGACAGTGGGAGAAACAAACTTCTTCAGTATTGATGTTAAGGGTATTGAGCCTTAGTATTACAGTATAAACCTTTTGTTTATAACATCTGTAATTGTCAGCTGGTACTCACACTTCCGCCGGGCAGGGTGGTTCTGTTCCAGGTCAGGGCCATCTCACTGGTCTGTCCAGAGCCTGAGTTGTTGAGGTATCCCTCGGCCTGGACCAGGTATCGGTTCCCTCGGGTCAGGTTGGGAAACAGACGACCCATGTCAGGACGGGACAGCAGCTTCGTCTCCTTCTCCTGGTGAGCTGCCCAGCGACCTACCACCTCCTTCTGAGGGTAGGAGGAGGAGGGAGGGAGAGAGTTCAGTAAAAACAAATGACTGTCTGGCTCTACTCGTATCTCTCAAAAACGTGTAATGTAAGCACCCATCTCCCTCTCTCTCTCCCTCTCTCACCAGTTGCAGGGAATTGGGTCCAGCAGCCATGCGGGCCTCAAAGTGTAGCCTCTGTATCCGGGCCCACATGGAGACTGTCTCGGTGGGAGGGGGTGCAGGTGGAGGCGCACCCCACAGGGGGTGGATGAAGCCCCGGAACTGCAGGGTGACGTCCATCTCTGTGGTGGGGCTGAGGATGATGGAGGTGCTGCGCAGTATGGACACCTGAAGGGGTGGAGGTTCAAGGGGGATGGAGGTGTTCCAACCGACATTAGGAGTGGCACGTCTCACAGCAAGGTACAGAAGTCAAATGTAAAGGCAGAGAAAGCTAAGAAAATCCTCAAACATTGAGGTGGAAACATTATGCTTTGGGGGTGTTTTTCTGCTAAGGGGACAGGACAACTTTACCGCATCAAAGGGACGATGGACGGGGCCATGTACCTTCAAATCTTGGGTGAGAACCTCCTTCCCTCAGCCAGGGCACTGAAAATGGGTCGTGGATGGGTATTCCAGCATGACAATGACCCAAAACACACAGCCAAGGCAACAAAGGAGTGGCTCAAGAAGAAGCACATTAAGGTCCTGGAGTGGCCTAGCCAGTCTCCAGACCTTAATCCCATAGAAAATCTGTGGAGGGAGCTGAAGGTTCGAGTTGCCAAACGCCAGCCTCGAAACCTTAATGACTTGGAGAAGATCTGCAAAGAGGAGTGGGACAGAATCCCTCCTGAGATGTGTGCAAACCTGGTGGCCAACTACAAGAAACGTCTGACCTCTGTGATTGGCAACAAGGGTTTTGCCACCAAGTACTAAGTCATGTTTTGCAGAGGGGTCAAATACTTCTTTCCCTCATTAAAATGCAAATCAATTTATATAATTTTTGACATGCGTTTTTCTGGATTTTTTTGTTGTTATTCTGTCTCTCACTGTTCAAATAAACATACCATTAAAATTATAGACTGATCATTTCTTTGTCAGTGGGCAAACGTACAAAATCAGCAGGGGATCAAATACTTTTTTCCCTCACTGTATGTACAGTAAGTTTTTAAAGGACCAAAGAGTCTGCTTTGTGTTTAACTTTTTGCTATGGAAAATCAGTTATCGTAGTATCGCGATGTTGGTATCGTGACAACCCTACTTCGCGGGGCCTCTGTACCTTGTCAGGCTGGGAGTCATTGCGGGGGTGCTGGAAGGTGAGCAGGTGCAGTCCCGGGACATAGTTCTCAGTGCGACAGGAAAGGATTGAGGTAAGGAAACGGGTACGCTCCCCCCACCAGCCGTACGCCCCTGAGATCTGGTCCACACGGCAAGCACTTTGATCTGCAATACCGAGAGGGAGGGAGAGCTCAGTATTTTTGTTTCTCATGTGGTCCCTCATGTCTTCTATCTCCCATGCATTTCAGCTTTTTATATTTTTATTTCCTCTCCTCCCTCCCTCTGTGCATCTCACCTGACACAGGTAGGCAGGACTCGTTCTGGACACACCAGCCGAAGTCACCGGGGGCGCGGGGCAGGGAACCTGGAGCCCCACTGAACACCAGGCAGGACTGGCAGTCAGAAAGGAAGCGGGCCAGGCCCAGGCACCCTGTGCTGCCACACTGGAGAGAGACAGTTAAACACTGTTTTTATACAACAGGGAACTCAGGTTAAACATTGTTTTTATCCATGGTCATGTTAGGTTCTTAGGAGAAGGTGAATAGGGAGGACAGATGGATGAGGTTTGGGTTGAAGATGGAGAAAAAGGGATGGAAAAAGTAGGGTGTTGGATAGGTGTGTTACCGGGTTGGTGGGTTGGTACTCCCGACAGCGGCCCTCACACCAGCTGCATTCTGGGTTCTTCAGACACACGCTCTCGTCTGGTGCCTCGGCACACACAGCGTCCTGACACACACAGAAACACACAGTCAGACAAAGATACACACACCACAGCAGGGTTCTCCAACGCTGTTCCTGGAGAGCTACCGTCCTGTAGGTTTTCGCTCTAACCCTAATCTAGGGCACCTGATACTAATAATTAGCTGGTTGATAAGATAAATCAGGTTAGTTACAACTGGGGTTGGAGCGAAAACCTACAGGAGGGTAGCGCTCCAGGAACAGGGTTGGAGAGATCTGCACCACACTATACTGTGAACTAACCAAAAATTGTGCACAAGAAATAAACTGTTTACAAATCCTGCATTCAACCCCCAAAAAACAGTATCACTGAAAAACATTGTGCTTCAGGAGATGAGAGCATTGCAGTTTCAACCATCCACCTCTCCCCCTTTCAATATACCTCTGTCCACCATGCAATAATATTCCTTAATAAACTCTCCATCCCTCCCTCCTTCTCTCCTCCTTACTTCTTGACTCACCCGGTCTCCTGGGTCGCTACTCACGAAAAGAGGAACTTTGTACGCCACCAGGTCTCCACGGGCAATACCACTGTAACCCCCGGCAACCAGCAGCACCCTGCCCTCCATCACAGCAGCTACATGGGAGTACCGCCCTCTCACAGCCTCTCCTCCTGAAGGGAAAGAGAGAGAGATGATTCAACATAAAGCAACATGAATATGTCTGTATGAGCAAGTGAGAATGTGTGCGTGTGTAGGGACTCACTGTGCTGGAGGCTCTCCCCAGCAGACACCCACTGGTGACAGCCCAGGTGGTAGAAGAAGATTCCCTCATCATAACACTTCTCCTCCTGGTAGTGGATGTGCACATTCCCCCCTGAGAGGGGGGGGGGGGGGGGGGGGGGGGAAGAGATGGAATAGGGAGAATAGGAGCGATATTAGACGGTAAAGGGGCTGGACAGCAAACAATTGTATGAATCCATTCAAGAGGTCTCCATCCCTATCCTTTATTCTCTGTGATGACCATCTCCATCTCTATCATCTGTCCCCTCACCATAGACCACCATGTAGTTGCCGATGACGGTGGCTGAGTGGAAGGCTCTCTCCCTGGGGCCTGTGGCTGGGAAACGGGAGCGGAACGAGGTCCAGAACCTCCGGTCCACGTGGAATACATCCGTGGAGTTCACACGTACACTGAACCTGAGGGGGAGAGAGAGGCAGGAAGGAAGCAGATGATTTGAGAGACTATAGAAACACTCTCAAACATTAACACACAGACACTTGCTGAGACACAAACAGATACCAAACAGTATTGGGAATCACATGGACACTGAACCTTGGAGAAGCCAAGAACCTAGCGAGAACCTGTTCTTCCATGACCAAATAGCACCAAACACGCACACACACACGACTCAATGTGTACTCTCAGTGTGTACTTTAACTTGGAAAATAAACACAAGACAGTCCCACAATCCCCTCCTCCAACTGTACCTGGCGGTGGTAGGCCTGTGGCCCCCGTAGACCAGCAGGGCCCGGGACGGGGGGTGGAACACCATGGAGTGACCTGCTGTGGCGGGGGGCTTCCCACCGGTGGGCTGCACCACTTCCCACACCCCAGACCCCCGCAGACCAAACCGATACAGTGATGACGAGAACATGTCCTCTTCCGTACGACCTGCAGATGGGAGAGGAGAAAAACTTTGTTCCTACTATATGTATAGAACAGATTACAAGAGTACTTATTCAAAACGGATAGGCGGCATCTTGGAATAGATACAGTGAAGTATTGAGAGAGTGACATATTTTTTGTTGTTGTTTTGGTGCTGTACTCCAGCACTTTGGATTTGAAATGATACAATGGACTATGAGGTTAAAGTGCAGACTATCAGCTTTAATATGAGGGTATTTTAATCCATATCGGGTGAACCGTTTAGAAAGAACAGCACTTTTTGCACATAATTCCCTTACATGTGTATTAAAGTAGTCAAAAAGTTTAGTATCTGGTCCCATATTCCTAGTACACAATGATTACATCAAGCTTGTGACTCTACAAACGTGTTGGATGCATTTGCTGTTTGTTTTGGTTGTGTTTCAGATTAGTGTGCCCAATATAAATGAATGTTAAATAATGTAGTGTCATTTTAGAGTCACTTTTATTGTAAATAAGAACATAATGTTTCTAAAAACTTCTACATTAACATGGATGCTACCATGATTACTGATAGTCCTGAATGAATCGTGAATAAAGTGGTATTTTATTAGGATCCCCATTAGTTGTTGCAAAAGCAGCATCTACTCTTCCTGGCGTCCACACAAAACATGACATACAGTATATTCGGAAAGTATTCAAACCCCTTGACTTTTTCTACATTTTGTTACGTTACAGCCTTATTCTAAAATGTATTACATTGTTTTCCCCCCTCATCAATCTACACACAATACCAAAGCAAAAACTGTTTAGAAATGTTTGCAAATTTATATATAAAAAAAAAACTGAAATATTACGTTTACATAAGTATTCAGACCTTTTACTCAGTACTTTGTTGAAGCACCTTTGGCAGCGATTACAGCCTCGAGTCTTCTTGGTATGACGCTACAAGCTTGGCACACCTGTATTTGGGGAGTTTCTCCCAATCTTCTCTGCAGATCTTCTCAAGCTCTGTCAGGTTGGATGGGGAGCATTGCTGCACAGCTATTTTCAGGTCTTTCCAAAGATGTTCGATCTGGTTCAAGTCCGGGCTCTGGCTGGGCCTCAAAGACATTCAGAGACTTGTCCCGAAGCCACTCCTGTGTTGTCTTGGCTGTGTGCTTAGGGTCATTGTCCTGTTGGAAGGTGAACCTTCGCCCCAGTCTGAGGTCCTGAGTGCTCTGGCGCAGGTTTTCATCAAGGATCTCTCTGTACTTTGCTCCGTTTAATCTTTCCTGCCTAGTCTCCCAGTCCCTGCCACTGAAAAACATCCCCACAGCATGCTGCTGCCACCACCATGCTTCAACGTAGGGATGGTGTCAGGTTTCCTCCAGACGTGACGCTTGGCATTCAGGCCAAAGAGTTCAATCTTGGTTTCATCAGACCAGAGAATCTTGTTTCGCATGGTCTGAGAGTCCTTTAGGTGCCTTTTGGCAAACTCCAAGCGGGCTGTCATGTGCCTTCTTAAGTTGTAGAAACACCTCAAGGATGATCAATGTAAACAGGATCCACCTGAGCTCAATTTCGAGTCTCATAGCAAAGGGTCTGAATACTTACAGTGCCAGTCAAAAGTTGGGACACACCTACTCATTCAAGGGTTTTTCTTTATTTTTTTTACATTGTAGAATAATAGTGAAGACATCAGAACTATGAAATAACACATATGGAATCATGTAGTAACAAAAAAAGTGTTAAACAAATCAAAATATATTTGAGATTCTTCAAAGTATCCACCCTTTGCCTTGATGACAGCTTTGCACACTCTTGGCATTTTCTCAACCAACTTCATGTTAATTAACAGGTGTGCCTTGTTAAAAGTTAATTTGTGGAATTTCTTTCCTTAATGCGTTTGAGCCAATCAGTTGTGTTGTGACAAGGTAGGGGTGGGTATACAGAAGATAGCCCTATTTGGTAAAAGACCAAGTCCATATTATGGCAAGAACAGCTCAAATAAGCAAAGAGAAATGACAGTCCATCATTACTTTAAGACATGAAGGTCAGTCAATACGGAACATTTCAAGAACTTTGAAAGTTTCTTCAAGTGCAGTCGCAAAAACCATCAAGCGCTATGATGAAACTCGCTCTCATAAGGACCGTCACAGGAAAGAAAGACCCAGAGTTACCTATGCTGCAGAGGATAAGTTCATTAGAGATACCAGCATCAGAAATTGCAGCCCAAATAAATGCTTCACAGAGTTCAAGTAACAGACACATCTCAACATCAACTGTTCAGAGGGGACTGTGTGAATCAGGCCTTCATGGTCGAATTGCTGCAAAGAAACCACCACTAAAGGCCACCAATAAGAACAATAAATTTGCTTGGGCCAAGAAACACGAGCAATGGACATTAGACCGGTGGAAATCTGTCCTTTGGTCTGACGAGTCCAAATTTAAGATTTTTAGTTCCAACAGCCGTGTCTTTGTGAGACGCAGAGTAGGTGAACGGATGATCTCCGCATGTGTGGTTCCCACCGTGAAGCATGGAGGAGGTGGTGTGATGGCGTGGGGGTGGTTTGCTGGTGACACTGTGGGTGATTTATTTAGAAATCAAGGCACACTTAACCAGCATGGCTACCACAGCATTCTGCAGCAATACGCCATCCCATCTGGTTTGCGCTTAGTGGGATTATCATTTGTTTTTCAACAGGACAATGATCCAACACACCTCCAGGCTGTGTAAGGGCTATTTGACCAAGAAGGAGAGTGATGCAGTGCTGCATCAGATGACCTCCACAATCACCTGACCTCAACCCAGTTGAGATGGTTTGGGATGAATTGGACCGCAGAGTGAAGGAAAAGCAGCCAACAATTGCTCAGCATATGTGGGAACTCCTTCAAGACTGTTGGAAAAGCATTCCAGGTGAAGCTGGTTGAGAGAATGCCAAGAGTGTGCAAAGCTGTCATCAAGGCAAAGGGTGGCTACTTTGAAGAATCTCAAATATATTTTGATTTGTTTAACACTTTTTTGATTACTACATGATTCCATATGTATTATTTCATAGTTTTGATGTCTTCACTATTATTCTACAATGTCTAAAATAGTAAAAATAAAGATAAACCCTTGAATGAGTAGGTGTGTCCAAACTTTTGACTGGTCCTGTATGTAAACGGTCTCCCGAGTGGTGCAGCGGTCTAAGCACTGCATCTCAGTGCTAGAGGCGTCACTACAGACCCTGGTTCGATTCCAGGCTGTATCACAATACGGCCGTGATTGGCCCGGCACAATTGGCCCAGCGTCGGGGTAGGCCAAACCCGGACAAGAACAGCTCAAGGACAGAACTAGATAGATTTAAAAACAGCACACATAGCCTACATATCAATACATACACACAAAATATCAAGGTCAAATTGGGGAGAGGTGTTGCTTTGTCTGTTTTTGAAACCAGGTTTGCTGTTTATTTGCCAATATGAGATGGAAGGGAGTTCCATGCAATAATGTCTCTATATAATACTGTACGCTTTCTTGAATTTGTTCTGGATTTGGGGACTGTGAAAAGACCCCTGGTGGCATGTCTAGTGGGGTAAGTGTCAGAGCTGTGTGTAGGTTGACAACAAAAACAATTTGAAATTTTCAACACATTCATGTTTCTTATAAAAAATATTAAGTGATGCAGTCAGTCTCTCCTCAACTCTTAGCCAAGAAAGACTGGCATGCATAGTATTTATATTAGCCCTCTGATTACAATGAAGAGCAAGATGTGGCACTCTGTTCTGGGCCAGCTGCAGCTTAACTACAGTGAGGGAAAAAAGTATTTGATCCCCTGCTGATTTTGTACGTTTGCCCACTGACAAAGACATGATCAGTCTATAATTGTAATGGTAGGTTTATTTGAACAGTGAGAAAATAAATATTTGAAAAATCCAGAAAAATGCATGACAAAAATGTTATAAATTGATTTGCATTTTAATGAGGGAAATAAGTATTTGACCCCCTCTCAATCAGAAAGATTTCTGGCTCCCAGGTGTCTTTTATACAGGTAACGAGCTGAGATTAGGAGCACACTATCAGCTTGTTACCTGTATAAAAGACACCTGTCCACAGAAGCAATCAATCAGATTCCAAATGCTCCACCATGGCCAAGACCAAAGAGCTCTCCAAGGATGTCAGGAACAAGATTGTAGACCTACACAAGGCTGGAATGGGCTACAAGACCATCGCCAAGCAGCTTGGTGAGAAGGTGACAACAGTTGGTGGGATTATTCACAAATGGAAGAAACACAAAATAACTGTCAATCTCCCACGGCCTGGGGCTCCATGCAAGATCTCACCTCGTGGAGTTGCAATGATCATGAGAACAGTGAGGAATCAGCCCAGAACTACACAGGAGGATCTTGTCAATGATCTCAAGGCAGCTGGGACCATAGTCACCAAGAAAACAATTGGTAACACACTACGCCGTGAAGGACTGAAATCCTGCAGCGCCCGCAAGGTCCCCCTGCTCAAGAAAGCACATATACATGCCCGTCTGAAGTTTGCCAATGAACATCTGAATGATTCAGAGGAGAACTGGGTGAAAGTGTTGTGGTCAGATGAGACCAAAATTGAGCTCTTTGGCATCAACTCAACTCGCCATGTTTGGAGGAGGAGGAATGTTGCCTATGACCCCAAGAACACCATCCCCACCGTCAAACATGGAGGTGGAAACATTATGCTTTGGGGGTGTTTTTCTGCTAAGGGGACAGGACAACTTCACCGCATCAAAGGGACGATGGACGGGGCCATGTACCGTCAAATCTTGGGTGAGAACCTCCTTCCCTCAGCCAGGGCATTGAAAATGGGTCGTGGATGGGTATTCCAGCATGACAATGACCCAAAACACACGGCCAAGGCAACAAAGGAGTGGCTCAAGAAAAAGCACATTAAGGTCCTGGAGTGGCCTAGCCAGTCTCCAGACCTTAATCCCATAGAAAATCTGTGGAGGGAGCTGAAGTTTTGAGTTGCCAAACGTCAGCCTCAAAACTTTTGTTGTTGTTATTCTGTCTCGCACTGTTCAAATAAACCTACCATTAAAATTAAAGACTGATCATGTCTTTGTCAGTGGGCAAACGTACAAAATCAGCAGGCGATCAAATACTTTTTTCCCTCACTGTAGGTCTTTCTTTGCAGCACTTGACTGGACAATAATCAAGACAAGAAAAAACTAGAGCCTGCAGGACTTGCTTTTTGGAATCTAAAATCTAACAGTACAGCGTAAGACTGAGAAAGTTACAGATGCACAAATATCATACCCCCAAGACTTGCTAACCTCTTACCATTACAATAACAGGGGAGGTTAGCACTTATGCCTCTAACTTTCTCACTCATCATTATTCACGATTCATTCAGGATTATCCGTAATCATGGTAGCATCCACATTAATGGAGAAGTGTTTAGAAACATACTCTGCAAGAAGTTTTCACTGCATATACACACACCTGTAAAGTCATGTTTGCAGTAAAA
>NC_139990.1:52823828-52889149 GCF_964263955.1 Coregonus lavaretus | reverse complement strand
TCGGAGACGCTGGCCAACAAGACCCTCATCGTCACCACCATACTGGTGAGGTCAAAACCTTTATTATGACCACCATACTGATGAGGTTAAAACATTTTATTATGACCACCATACTGTTGAGGTCAAAACATTCATTATGACCACCATACTGGTGAGGTCAAAACATTTCTTATGACCACCATATACTGAGGTCATCTTCATATACACTGAGTATATAAAACATTAGGAATATTTGCTCTTTCCATGACATAGACTGACCAGGTGAATCCAGGTGAAAGCAATGATCCCTTATCAATGTCAATAGTTAAATACACTTCAATCAGTGTAGATGAAGGGGAGGAGAATGCCGAAGAGTTTAAAGAATGATTTCTAAGCTTTGAGACATTTTAGACATGGATTGTATATGTGTGCCATTCAGAGGGGGAATGGGCAAGACAAAATATTTAAGTGCTTTTGAATGGGGTATGGCAGTAGGAGCCAGGCGCACCAGTATGAGTTTGTCAAGAACTGTAACGCTGCTGTTTTTTTTTACGTTCAACAGTTTCCCGTGTGTATCAAGAATGGTCCACCACTCAAAGGACATCCAGCCAACTTGACACAACTGTGGGAAACCATGGAGTCAACATGGCCAGAATCCCTGTGGAACACTTTTGACACCTTGTAGTGTCCATGCCCCGATGAATTTAGGCTGTTCTGAAGCAAAAAGGGGATGCAACTTAATATTAGAAAGGTGTTCTTAATGTTTTGTACACTCAGTGTATAACCTAAGGTCATGTCAGTAAATCATATCAGTGTCCTGCACATAGTAATACCAGAGTTGACATGCATCCCTCTGTCCCCTCCCTATCCTCTTCCGCTGTGTGCAGGAGAGCCCCTATGTGATGCGTAAGGGGAACTACCAGGAGTACCAGGGGAATGACCAGTACGAGGGCTTCTGTGTGGACATGTTGAGAGAGCTGGCAGACATCTTGAAGTGCTCCTTCAGGATCAAACTGGTGGATGATGGGCTGTATGGAGCGCCTGAACCCAACGGGTCCTGGACCGGCATGGTGGGAGAGCTCATCAACAGGGTGAGCACACGCGCATGCATGCACGCACGTGCACGCACGCACGCGCACACACACACACACACACCCACACACACACACACCCACACACACACACACACACACAGGCACACACACACACACACAGGCACACTCGATAATAAGAGACTACGTCTGCTTAATTAGCGCACAGCATACTTCAATTACCACAATTAGTCCCCATGTGGCTCTTGCCATGGTGCTGACCTGCTCCCCACTCTCTCTGCTCTCTCTGCTCTCCTGACTGATCAAACCAGACTAATCCCATGTTCATCAATTAGGCTTTAATTTGACTGTCTGACAGGAGGTTCCATATGTGGAACACCCAGCCAGCCAACAGTTCTACTGCAGTGGATCTCTGGGTCTATTGTCACTCTGAAAACACTATTTTTCTCTCTGTTTGTGTCACTCTGTCTTTCTCCCTCTGAGAGGTGGAGGGAATGCCATTGGCTCATAGGTACATCTCCAAACCAGTAGTCTCTGGTTTGTTGTCATCTATTTCTGACTCTCTGACTCTCTGACTCTCTCTCTCTCTCTCTCTCTCTCTCTCTCTCTCTCTCTCTCTCTCTCTGACTCTCTCTCTCTCTCTCTCTCTCTCTCTCTCTCTCTCTCTCTCTCTCTCTCTCTCTCTCTCTCTCTCTCTCTCTCTCAGAAAGCAGACTTGGCAGTAGCAGGCTTCACCATCACGTCTGAGAGGGAGAAAGTCATAGACTTCTCCAAGCCCTTCATGACGCTAGGAATCAGCATCTTGTACAGAGTCCACCTGGTAAGACAAATAGACACACCAGAGAAGTTGAGTGTATTGGATTTCACTAACTGCTGTTTGTGCTATCCTGTTTGCTTCATGGGCTGTGACAATGCATTTCTTTGAGGCTATCGAGGATATCTGATTCTGAAAGATAGAATGGGTAGATGGTCTTATAGAGTTCATGGTTGTATGTCGCACACGTTTATCGTTCAATTCTCTGAGGCTCACATTTGTTGCATTATGAACAGCTTTATTATTATTATACTGTACAGTTGCAGGGAAGAACACTGCCCCTCTGTGGTTGAAAGAGGAACTATAGGACAACTATGTAATGTAATACGGCCACTCCAACCTGTCCTATTGCTCTCTGTCTCTGTCTTAGGGGAGGAAGCCAGGATATTTCTCCTTCCTGGACCCATTCTCTCCGGCCGTTTGGCTCTTCATGCTGCTAGCCTACCTGGCTGTCAGCTGTGTGCTCTTCCTGGCTGCAAGGTAAGTGCATGAGAGAGCACCACAGTAACCCAAGGCAACAGGAACAGGAAACTAGTGAGGAACTCTGGGATTGTTTGTGCGTTTTTGGTTGACACAATTGAATAATAATGAGTTGCAGTAGCTTATATACACACCGAATTAAAATGCCTTGGTTGAGATAGATAGACGTTGTGTACAGAGGTCCTTATGGTCCTTTCTCCCCTCAGAAAAAATGTGCTATCTAGAACCTAAAAGGGTTCTTCGGCTGTCCCCGTAGAAGAACCCTTTGAAGAACTGTTTTTGGTTCCAGGTAGAACCCTTTTGGGTTTCATGTAGAACCCTTTCCACAGCGGGTTCTACATGGAACACAAAAGGGTTCTACCTGAAACCAAAAAGGGTTCTCCTATGGGGACAGCTGAAGAACCCTTATGGAACCCTTTTTTTCTAAAAGGGTACTCCTCATCTCCTCTCCACCCTCTCCTACTCCCAGGTTGAGTCCCTATGAGTGGTACAACCCACACCCGTGTCTGCATGGGCACAAGGACATGCTGGAGAACCAGTACACCCTAGGGAACAGCCTATGGTTCCCTGTAGGAGGCTTCATGCAGCAGGGCTCTGAGATCATGCCCCGTGCCCTGTCCACACGCTGCGTCTCAGGGGTCTGGTGAGTCTGTGTGTGTGTGTGTGTGTGTGTGTGTGTGTGTGTGTGTGTGTAGATGGGTAGGTAAGTATATGTCAGTCTGTCTGTCTGAGTAAAGGTCTCTCTGTCACCCTCTCCTCCCTAATTTCTCTCCCTGTCTGTCATTCTGTCACTTTATTTTCCCTGACTCTCTATCTGTCTCTCTCTCTCTCTCTCCCTGACTCTCTCTTTCTCTGGATTAAGAATTATTCTCTGTCTCTCTCTGACGGTCCTCCCTTTCTTTCCCCTCAGTCCTACCTCTCTTTCCCTCTCTCTATCCCCCCTCTCCTTCTCTTACTCTCTCTAACTCTCCCTCTCTCTCTTCTCCCAGGTGGATGTTTACTCTGATCATCATCTCGTCCTACACAGCCAACCTGGCTGCCTTCCTGACCGTCCAGAGGATGGAGGTGCCCATCGAGTCTCCTGACGACCTGGCCGACCAGACCAACATCGAGTATGGCACCATCCACGGGGGGAGCACCATGACTTTCTTCATGGTATGGCCAGACGCTGGGCCAGGGGGGCTGGGAGTATGTAGAGCACGCTTTGAATGGAGAATGACTGGTAGGGAGGTGTGTGTGTGTGTGTTGTTGTTCTACTATTTGCTGACCTTTCTCAGATCTCTCCTATTTGCATGTACAGTGTGTGTGTATGGTAAAGTGTGTATGTGGTTGAGCACAGTGTGTGTGTATGTGTGTAGTTGTTTCCCTATTTGCCGGCATGTCTCTGAGCTCCTGTTGTGTTCTTTATGGCTGTTAGTGTTAAGTGGCTGAGTGTCAGTGTTTGCTTATGTAAGAGCTGCTGGCATCTGTGTCTGCATCTGTGTTTGTCAGTGTGTTTGGAGTGTGTGTTTGAGTGTGCATGCATGTTTGTGAGTAAGTGTTTAGGTGTGTGTGTGTGAGTTTGTGTATGTGTGCGTGTGTGTGTGTGTATCTTTATTGTGTGTATATTCATTCTGCTTACCCAGACCTCCCTTGATGCTGCATTATCCCCCTCTCCACCTACCTCTTAACTGTACACACTACATAAGAGCCCTTCATATCCAACCCATTTTACATCTCACCCAGTTTGTTGCATATATAATACTGTATCTGGTTGCGGTTACCTTGACTCTGTGTCTATGCTGTTCCTTAGCATGCCATATTGTATGTACACTACCACCTGGCGTTTGATTCAGCTCCATCTGGATAAAGGATCATGCATCTGTTTAATTATGAGGAAATATAAATGAGTAAATGTATATATACATCTCTTTTCCTACCCCTCCATCTCTATCCCTTCTCCCCCTCCCTCCCTCCCTCCCACTTCCCTTCTCTCTCTTTCCTCCACACCCCCCACCTCCCTCCCTCCTTTCTCCCTCCCTCCAGAACTCGCGCTACCAGACATACCAGCGCATGTGGAACTACATGCACTCCAAGCAGCCCAGTGTGTTTGTGAAGAGCACAGAGGAGGGCATTGCCCGTGTGGTCAACTCTAAATATGCCTTCCTCCTGGAGAGCACCATGAATGAGTACTACCGCAAACTCAACTGTAACCTCACCCAGATAGGTGGTCTGCTGGACACCAAGGGCTACGGCATCGGCATGCCACTGGGTGAGAGAGGGATGGGAGGATGAGGGGTAGATAGGAGAAGGAGAGAGTATAGAAGGCCTGCTGGACACCAAAGGACTATGGCAACGGTATGCCACTGGGTGAGAGAGGGATGGAGGTATGTGGGGAGAGAGGGATGAAGGGAGGGAGGGATGGAGGGAGGTATGGGGGAGAGAGGGATGGAGGGAGGGAGGTATGGGGGAGAGAGGGATTGGGGAGAGAGGGATGGATGGAGGGAGGTATGGGGGAGAGATTGATGGAGGGAAGGGGGTATGGGAGGAGAGAGGGATGGAGGGAGGGAGGGATGGAGATAAGGAGGTATGGGGGAAAAGGGATGGAGGGAGGGAGGTATGGGGGAGAGAAATTGGATGTCTGCTGGATATCTAGAGCTACTACATCAGAGAGAGAGATGGGAAAGAGGAGAGATGGGGAGAGGAGAGATGGAAATATGGGGAGAGGAGAGATGGGGAGAGAAGAGATGCAGAGAGGAGAGATGGAGAGATGGGAAAGAGGAGAGATGGGGAGAGAAGAGATGGGAAAGAGGAGAGATGGGAAAGAGGAGAGATGGGGAGATGGGAAAGAGGAGAGATGGGAAAGAGTAGAGATGAGGAGAGATGAGCAAGAGGAGAGATGGGGAGAGGAGAGATGGGAAAGAGGAGAGATGTGGGGAGAGGAGAGATGGGAAAGAGGAGAGATGAGGAGAGGTGGGGAGAGGAGAGATGGGAAAGAGGAGAGATGAGGAGAGGAGAGATGGGAAAGAGGAGAGATGGGGAGAGGAGAGATGGGAAAGAGGAGAGAGAAGAGATGGGGAGATGAGAGATGGAAAAGAGGAGAGATGGGGAGAGGAGAGATGGGGAGAGGAGAAGAAGAGATTGGGTGAGAATGGCGGTGAAATGGAGGGAGGATGGGAGACAGGGAGAGACGGGGGAGTGGTACAACCCACAACATCTGGATGAGAAGGGGAGGAGACCTTAAGCCTTTTAATTCCTCTTCCTCTCCATCTTTAATCCCCTCTTTCTCTTCCTCCCTCCATCCTCTCATCCATAGGCTCTCCATTCAGAGAGGAGATCACTATGGCCATCCTGCATCTGCAGGAGAACAACAGGCTGGAGATCCTGAAGAGGAGGTGGTGGGAGGGAGGACAGTGCCCTAAAGAGGAGGACCACAGAGCCAAGGGTTAGTACACTACTCTGTTTCTAATGTCTTTGCAGCTTTGTGTTCTGAATGTACGAATGTAAGATGTGAGACTATCAGGGTCTGTGGTTTTGTGAGTGTGTAACTGTTCTTGTATTATATCAGGGGCATATTGGTGGTACTGTATGTCTGTGTGTATTAACCATCCTGTCACTCCTCCACAGGTCTGGGCATGGAGAACATCGGGGGTATCTTCGTGGTGTTGATCTGTGGCCTCATCATCGCTGTTTTCGTGGCCATCATGGAGTTTGTGTGGTCGACGCGCTGCTCTTCAGAGACAGACGAGGTACGCCCACACTCCTGCCCTCGCCGACACCACAGACCCACCCCAGTAGGTCCCCATGGCAACACACCAACCCTGACTCCCCATCCTCTGTCGTGCAGCGTGTGTGTGTTTGTTGGGCTGCCTCTGGCACTTTATGTGTGTATGTGTGTGTGTATGTGTGTGTGTGTTTGAATATGTGTTCGTCGGGCTGCTTCTAGCACCATTTGCGTGTGTGTGAATGTTGATCAGTGTGTGTCTAGTCTGTGTGTTTCACTGTTGGGTTTGCTGTGTATTGTGCATGGGTGATGAGGGCTGCTATTTTTACAACTAAACCTCAAATTTCTCCTGTAAACTCAGATCAGGGTCCAGTCACGTGTTGTGATGATGTGTGAATGTACTTGTGTTGGCATGCTATAGTACGGGTGTTGGTGTATGACCGCATGAGGGTATTTTGACTGTGATCAGAAAGTGTTCATGTTTAGTATAGGGTATGGATAAGCCAATATTGTGATGCCAATATTTGCTTGCATAAGAAGCAGTGTGTAATGATTTCCCTGGCATTAAATGTCATAATGTATCTTCTTTTACATGCCTCACATGTATGCTGGTACTCTTCGTTTCCATTCTTGGATCACTCATCTCTCTGTGTGTCTGCCGCACCTGTCATTCTGTCAATCAGTGTCTGTTTTCTGACAATGAATACTGTTTCTGTTTGTGTAAGAGTATTATTTATCATTGTTATGATTTTGTAGATTAGAATATCCCATAATGTCTATGTCTATGTGTCCTTGTTGATGCATTTTGTTGGAACTTTTTGTGCAAGTGTGTGATGCTGTTGGAATGTTAAGAGGTGTGTATGTGTGTGTGTGTTTGGGTGTGTGTGTGTGTGTTTGTGTTGTGTGTCTACATGCACCTCAGTTTGCGGGCCTGCCTGTTTGTTCATAGTTCATTATGTACCATTATATATTATATATAATATGTAATGAACACAATTTGTTCTGTTCAGTTGGTAATTTGTATGGATTGTATTAACTCCCTCTGCTCTTTGGATATTCTCCAACCTCTATTCATCTCTACATCTCGCCTCATGATCTCCAAACCATTTCTATTCATTGCCACTTTCATTGCCATCCCCCCATTTCTACCTTTCTATACCCTCATTCGGTCCTCCTCTCCTCCTACCATCTCTTTTACTCCACCTCCGCCCTGTTTCTGCTTTCCTTCTCTTTTTTGCTTTCCCTCTTTCTTCCCCCCGCCTTCCTACTCTCCCCCTCTCTATCTCTCTCTATCGCTCTCTCCCTTTGCCCTCCCTCTTTTCCCCCCGTCTGTCTACTTGCTTTTGTGGCCCCCTGTTCTCTCCTTCCCGTCGTCCCTCTGTCTCTCCTCTGTCCTCTCAGGTGTCTGTCTGTCAAGAGATGCTCACCGAGTTCCGAAACGCCGTCTCCTGTAAGAAGAGTTCCCGTTCCCGTCGTCGCCGCCCCCTGGGCAACTCCGCGGTCCTCCGCCACCCCACCCGCATCGCCCTGGGGGCCCAGCGGCCCCTCCGCCTCGTACGGGAGATGCGCCTCAGCAACGGCAAGCTCTACAGCGGCTCGGGACCACTGACTGGGGGAGCAGGGGGGCCAGGAGGGGGTGTAGGGGCTGGGGGAGGTCCCTCAGACATGGGCCCCGGGCCTCAGCGACTCCTGGAAGACCCTCTGGGGGCCAACACCACCCCTCCTCACCCGTCCCAGCCGCAGGCCCCCGTGGCGCTCCCTCGCAGCTGCACACACGTCAGGATCTGCCAGGAGTGCAGGAGGATCCAGAGCCTGAGGTCAGGGATGGGGTCCACGAGGATCCCCCCCTCATCTGCACCCCTGCCCCGCCTGCCCCCTCCGCCTGTCCCCTCCTCTTCCAACACAGACAGCGAGGGGGGAGGGGGGTCCAGCCCCCGGCGGCTCCCCCACAGCACCCCTGCAGCCTGCCTACCCATACCACCCCCACAGAGCAGCATCAGCACAGACCTTCTGGGGGAGCAGGACTAAGACTGACAGACTAGGAGAGGCTGGAGGTTATATGGGGGGCAAGTTAACGGCGGCTTAACTGATATTTGAGCTGCTCAGTGACGCACTATTCTGCGACCCTCCGTACATTGGCCTCCAGGAGGGAACTACAGGGAGAGGAGGAGGGAGACAGAGAGAGAGATAATTAGAGGGCACAAAGACATTGTGAGATGTGTGATGAAGCAATGGAAATGATATATTTGCACAGATACCAAAAGACACACCCATACAGAAGGAGAAAGACTGAGAGACTTCCTTTGCTCTCCAGCGCGCTGCCCAGCTGGTTCTGATGTTAGCCCAGTCTGTTCACAGAACCATGCTCTGCTGTGTTCTAGCTTTGTGATTTTCTTGAAGATGGCTGCTCGGTTCTTATCTTGACTTACCAGTGGACCAATCAGGACTGAGCTACACTGGATAAAGCAGTCAGGTAACGCACATAAGATGATGCCAGACCTACTGGTTTCTCTGTTGGTCTCTCTCTGTTCTCCTCTCTCTCTCTCTCTCTCGCTCTCTCTCTCTTTTTCCCTTTCTATGATACCACAGACTCTCATCTAGAGCGGCCAGCTCTTCGTCTCTGGACGGTGACCACTGGAGTAGGAGCACACATCGATCCTGGAGGACCTTTAATCTATGTAACATACAACAACAACAGAAGACTTTAAAACTGACTCAGAGAATTATATGATTTTCCAGATTTTTTTGTTGTTGTCTTTGATGTTTGGTTACCATTGTTCTAAGTGGCAGTTACAGAAAAATAAAGACTATATATGTGACTAATGTGGTAGATCACGACACACTATGAAGACTCCCCTGAGGTGTACTGTGTGGAGGAGGTGTTTTGTCCATCCGTGCACCCCGTAGCTGCTTTTGAAACGACATTGAAGAAGGCGGAGTTGGCTGGAAATTAGTTGCAACAAAGTCAGCATATGCATAATATAATTGCTGTGTGTGTGTGTGTGTGTGTGTGTGTGTGTGTGTGTGTGTGTGTGCAGATGTCTGTCCTTACAGTAAGTGAGAGGAACAAATGATCATACCATTTCAGTGTAAGTGTATGATAATCAGAGGCTTTGAGATGTGAAATGACTCGTTATTCTGGAGAATACTTGCCAAGCCTTTTCTCCTCTTTATCTCTGTTCATTGTACAGAGAGAGAGGAAGAGGAGAGAGAGAGAAAAAGGAGAGAGCGATGGAGAGAGGAAGAGGAGAGAGAGAGAAAGATAAAAAATAGGAAATAAACAGAGAAACAGAGAGATAAAAAGAGGACACTGTATCAGAATGACAAATCCCTAATTGAACTACTTCCATAATGAGATCTCTCCTGGTCTGGTAATTCTGGGCAGCATCTTGCTGGGGGCTTGGCTGTGCTGCCAGGAGGCTGGGACTAAAGCTTCCCTGCTCTACATCACATTGAGCTGGCTGTCTGCAGCACAGACGCCTGCCAGAGCTCCACACCACCCTGAGCCCTCTCATTACACCCTGTGGAGCTTTAGATCTGGTAATTATTCCCCTTTAATAACTAATAGCCACCCAATGACTACGGAGGAGACTGAGGTCATGGATTAATGTTATAAAAGTATGACGGGGAATAATGTTACAGGGTTCAAGTCAATTCTTTGGTGGGTCTCTGAAGCCTTTCTGAGGCTTTCTGCTGCCTCTAATGTGTCTCTCTCACACATACACCACAGATAATCACACACACACACACACACACACACACACACACACACACACACACACACAGTGACAGACAGACATAACCATACAACCTACGAAATATATAATTATCTCTGTGGTCTTCTCTTGGACCCACAGTGCAGCAGTGAAACAGACACGCACAGCTGCATAGGTCACCATATAGTCTGTGGTTTCTGTCTAGTCTCAACTCAATGCTGTGAAACCACTGGATGGCTTTGTCCCAATACACTTCATTGGCCTCCTTTCCTCGTCTCCTTTACTACACAACAATTGATCTTACAGGCCTAGACAGGTGAAAGCACTGATGGAGCTCTATCCTGTCCTTTCACCTATCAGTGGTGAAGAAGGAAAGAACATAAGAAAAGGAAGAGCTTTGAGTATTGGGACGTATATGAATGTCAGGGGGAGGGAAGGAGGGGTGGCCAAAGTGAATCAGAAATGTGTCTGTGGGGAGAGAGGTCACTCAACAAAACAAAACTTTTTTTGTTTACTTTTCAGTTCTGTTATTTTTTCATGTTTCTATACTAGTGCTAAATGGATTATTAAAAGAATGACGTTGAATATTATTATGATTACATTGTTGTTATTATTATTATTATTATTATTATTATTATGATTCCTATTGAAGTACGGGTCTATAGGAGGATGCTGCTGTTTTGGGGAGATGGGTGGAGGGTACGTCCTCTCCATAGCAACCACCTGGTTTTAAAGCCTATAGACACACAAACTCATTTGGAATAAAAAAAAATATTCAAGCTGGCATGATGTATCGTCTGTACCTGCAGTGTTAATGTGTGTGTCTGTGTGCACGCGCGCGTGTACGTGGGCACTTGTGTGTTTGTCTGTGTGTGCACGTGTACACATTTGTGTGTCTGACAATTTGTCCCCTATTGCATGTTTCTCAGTTTCAGACTGAGCACCTAATTGTTTGTGTGGTATCCATCTTAGTTGGGTCGTTCCACTGAAATAGTGCCTTTGGGATAGTGTAATAACTATTGATTTCACCTATTTTAACATTCTGTCATAAAGAGCACATGTTCAACTTCATAACAAACATGTTGTTTTCCCATCTCCAGAGGTTTAAATAAGAAAAATTGCTTTAAAAGGTGACAATTAAAGTAACAGGGTTGACTAACAGGGTTGACAATTTCATCTTAAACCAGCCAAGCTTGCTGTGTGCAACAGGGAGGGGCAATTGAATGCACGCTTAACAAAAAAAAAGTAACTTTAAAAGGCAAATGAAAAGAGCACATGCAGGGGATGTAAAAAACCTAGAGAGGCTTGTAGGCACCTACCCCTTTCAAATGGCTGTAAAAAAAGAAAGAAAAAAAAAAGAAACCATCCAACATTTGTAAAACAGATTAGTGCTGAAATTTCTTTTTTTGTGTGTTATTATTAAATAATAAATTGACCTATGTTGGTTCAATGACTTCAATTCCAGTTAGTTCAGGGTTTTCAAATCATTCATGAGAGAAATCAACTCAAGAACTATGTGGGACGTTGGACTGAAGGGAGTTGTAGTTTCCATTAAGCAAATATTCAACCTAGTTCAGCGCAGAAACGTGGTAATTAACTACAATGACCATAATCCATTGCATCTGTTGTTTCTGGCTCGTACAGAGATGGTCGTCATTAGTTGCCACAGCCATAAACAAAGTCCTAAACCCCACCTATTTTTACAATGTATCTTCTTAAAATGTGATTTTAAACCTAACCTTAACCACACTGCTAACCCTCACCTGAAGCCTAACCCACACCTTAAACCTTATGCCTAACCCTCACCTTAAGACCAAAAAGCTAAATTTTGTTTTCATGAATTTGTACAACATAGCCAATTTTGACTTTGTGGCAGTGCGATCTAATGGAAACCGACAGAGACAGATACACTTTACCGCCTGCTACTTTAGATATACACAGACTGCATAGACCGCATGAGAGAGGAATGTACACACAATGACTAGAGGGATAGAGACAGTTGGTGAAAGTATGCCTTATCTACACTATAGATACAAAGGTATGTGGACACCCCTTCAAATTAGTGTATTCGGCTAGTTCAGCCACAGCCATTGCTGACAGGTGTATAAAATGTAGCACACAGCCATGCAATCTCCATAGACAAACATTGGCAAAATAATGGCCTTACCGATGAGCTCAGTGACTTTCAAAGTGGCACCGTCACAAGTCAGTTCGTCAAATTTCTGCCCTGCTAGAGCTGCCCCGGTCAACTGTAAGTGCTGTTATTGTGAAGTGGAAACGTCTAGGAGCAACAACGGCTCAGCCGTGAAGTGCTAGGCCATACAAGCTCACAGAACGGGACCACTGAGTGAATGCCAGGAGAACGCTACCTGCCCCAATGCATAGTGCTAACTGTAAAATTTGGTGGAGGAGGGATAATGGGCTGGGGCTGTTTTTCATGGTTCGGGCTAGGCCCCTTAGTTGCAGTGGAGGAAAATCTTAACGCTACAGCGTACAATGACATTCTAGACAATTCTGAGCTTCTAACTTTGTGGCAACAGTTTGGGGAAGGCCCTTTCCTGTTTCAGCATGACAATGTCCCCGTGGACAAAGCGAGGTCCATACAGAAATGGTTAGTCGAGATCGGTGTGGAAGAACTTGACTGGCCTGCACAGAGCCCTGACCTCAACCTCATCGAACACCTTTGGGATGAATTGGAACGCCAACTGCGAGCCAGGCCTAATCGCCCAACATCAGTGCCCGACCTCAGTAATGCTCTTGTGGCTGAATGGAAGGAAGTCCCCGCAGCAATGTTCCAACATCTAGCGGAAAGCCTTCCCAGAAGAGTGGAGGCTGTTATAGCAGCAAATGGGGGACCAACTCCATATTAATGGCCATGATTTTGGGATGAGATGTTCGACGAGCAGGTGTCCACATACTTTTGGAGTACTTTGATGAACTAGTAAAATGATTTTGTCAGACAGCTTTGCAGCTGCTACTGCCCGAGCAGAGATGAGATGATGACTTTAAGGAATGAAAAATAATATAGTAATCAAATCAAAATTAAGTAATATACACAATTGAAATATTTTATTATTTCATAGTAATTTCCTATTTTTCTATTGATGTCTGCCCTGTCTGTGGACCTGACAGAGACAATTAAATATTTTAGTTTTGGCAATTGAATGTTCATAATTTTTGGCTTGGAATTTCCATAAAAAAAGTTATAAAATAATTTAGTCATTATTTCATAATGCATTTAAGGCAATTTTTTTTATCAAAGCTGAAATCGAAAACCATGATTATTATTTTAATAATCTAACCGAAACCAAACCGACCTCAAAAAGCAATAATCGCTCAGCACTAAGACAGATAAACAAATAATTAGAGATTTACAAAAAAATTTTTATAAAGGAAAATAAACAAAAAGAGGTGGGCCTCCGCCTCCCCCTCCACCCCCAATCCCCATCTCCATCCCATCCCATTCCCCCCATCCCCACACAGCCAGTATATAGATATAGATAGTCTTTGCTACCGCAGATTTTTTGGAACGTTATAGCTATGGACAACTACAAAAGTCTTCTTACAGCTCTCAAAAACATTGCTGCTCTGGGTTTAAGTAGAGAGACTACTTTCTGGAGGCCAATGCCATTCTGACTCACATGTCATTGAATGTGTGGGTGGGGCTAAGACTTAAGAGGGTGTGATCTATGCTGAATGGGCATAAACAAAAAGAGCTCTCTAGGTGTGAATATCTCCAAATCGTTAAGGTCATTTTCTCATACTTATCTCCAAACTGGCATAACAAGTTTATCAACTTTTAAAGCTTTTAAAGGATAACTTTCCCATGTTTCCTCCAACTACAATGTATGATAAACCATTTTGAAGGTCAGTCTGTACTTTTATAAAAAATTAATTTATACGCAAAACGACGCCGGATTCAAAACTTAGAATTGTTTAATTTAAATTATTATATAAAATTCTTGCTACCAATATAATGTTATTTATATGGGGGATACAATCTTCCCAGCTCTGCAGATTTTGCTGCGAAGAGACAGAATCATTAGATTTTGGTACTGTCCATTTGTAGCTTGTTTTTGGACACAGGTCCAGGAATGGCTAAAGGATTGCAATATTTACCTGGAGCTAACCCTGCAGATAGCACTACTGGGTGATCTGAAAAGTCATAGTCAATCGATCAATAATATAATAATACTTTTAGCAAAAATGTTTATATTCAATTTACGATCTGTAGAAACAATGAGAATAGAAAGGTTCAGAACTTTTGTAAAACATCACAGTACAGTTGAAAAATATATGGCAAATAGAAATCCAATATGGATGGTGTTACGAGATAGATGAGAGGTGTTGAATGGAGCTGAAGGATGGGACTAATAACAACTAATAACAACAAGATAACTAATGTAAAGCATACTGTGTCCATAATAAGTATATAGGTTATAGTTTGAGAGCTTTTGTGAAAGAGCACAGTTAGAAAAATATGGCATATAGAAGCAAACCAGATGGACATCATGAAAATGATCGGAGGAAGTTCAGGAGTAAAAACAAACTAAATATAATTATTGTAGAATTTGACTGTGTCCATAACATGTATATAGTGTGTATGGGCTGGAAGTAGAGGCCTAAGCATTGTTGTTCACTAGTTTACTCCAATTGGGGAAGGGGTGGTGGGGTTGGAAAGTAATGAAGGGAAATATATTTTAAAAGGATATGTGTGTGTGTGTGTGTGTGTGTGTGTGTGTGTGTGTGTGTGTGTGTATGTATGTATGTATGTATGTATGTATGTATGTATGTATGTATGTATATATATATATATATATATATATATATATATATATATATATATATATATATATATATGTGTGTATGTATGTAAATATATATATATATTTGCGAGAAAAAAACATATGGGGAATTGGAAGTGATGCAGACAATTACATTGATGGAAGTTACAATCTATCTGAAATATTAAAGCTGATCTACCCCCTAAATTAAAAAGTTGATCAACTTTTAAAGCAGGATAACTTTCCCATGTTTCCTCCAACTACAATGTATGATAAACCATTTTGAAGGTCAGTCTGTACTTTTATAAAAATTAAAAAATAAGCAAATCACTTACGTTTGATATAAGCCTCAATAGAGAAATCTGGACACAACTGTTCATAGACAAATGTGCAGGTATTTTTTTTTTCACCCCACATTGAGAGTAACGATCATAAACAGGTCCTTCAGTGTGATGGGACAACAGGTAAAAACACAGAATGTACATGTACGGTATGTAGAATTTGGGATTTCTAGGCATTTTTCTAATATTGTATACTATAGGTTTTGAATGATAGAGAATTCGGACATAAATCAATCTCAATCTGCTAGCTCTACCCTGGGCAGACACAAGAGAGGATAATGTCTATCATGTTCTTGATGATGATAGGCGGCGGGTGGAGGGCATGGGGGAGGTGGTGGGCAAGGGTCATCTCCCAGGCGTCTATCAGCATGACATCCAGACCCCTGAACTTGGCCCAGAGCACCCCGTCCAGCTGCACTGAGAACCAGTCACTATTGTACAGGCTCACCTTCGGGTCCAGGGCCTGGAGGTTGGCCAAGCGCAACACTACCAGGGTCCCCGGAGCCCGGTCCAGAAGCCGCACCACCGCCCGCCGAATGTGGCGTAGTCTGCAAATGTAGACCTGCACAGGGAAGGTGCTGAAATGGGACCATATGCTGATACACACCACAATGCGAGGCCCTCCAGTCAGGCCATCCAGCTCGTTACCTACATAGCGCATCTCACTGGCGATGACAGTGTTGAAGCGGATTGGAGGACCGTTGGGGCGGCGCACAATTGGCCCAGCGTCGTCCAGGGTAGGGGAGGGAATGGCCAGCAGGGATGTAGCTCAGTTGGTAGAGCATGGCGTTTGCAATGACAGGGTTGTGGGTTCGTTTCCCACGGGGGGCCAGTATGAAAATTAAAAAAAATAATGTATGCACTCACTAACTGTAAGTCGCTCTGGATAAGAGCGTCTGCTAAATGACTAAAATGTAAATGTACTTCAGCAGGATGTTGTGGGTGCTGTCCACCGCCAAGTAGGGCCCCACATTCTTAGGACTGTAAAGATTGAACTCCTTCAGCTCTGTCACAAAGAGGAACGGAGAGTTGGGAGTTGGACAGACAGAAGAGAGAGTTAGAAAGCACCAGAGGTATCAGAGAGTGAGCAATGTCACAGGACTTGCAGACAGAACTCACCTGGTAATAAGGCGTTGAGGTACTCGAACCACTGTCTGACAGTAGAGTCTCCGTACATGTACACCACCTTGCCCTTCAGACACTGAGTGGCAGACGAGTCGTTAAACTGGCGCATCACACCATCACCCAGCGCTCGCCATGACCCTTGGAAGTAATACCCGGAAGGAGTGATCCTGGTAGACTGTCTTCATGCTGCTTCTCTCCACGTCTGCTTTGTCTGAAAAAGGAAAGCAAGCATCTTGCACCGGCTAGCATGATCACTTTACAGGTAATAGAGGTGCTTTCCCACCTTACACTACTGTAGATGCAGTAGTGGGCTCGAATACTGTCCTGCACACCCAGAACCACTCCAGGGTTGAAGTATACAGCCACAAAGCAGAGCAGAGTCTCTATGCTTTATCTTGGCCAGGTCGCAGTTGTAAATGAGAACCTGTTCTCAACTGGCTTACCTGGCTAAATAAAGGTGAAATAAAAAATAAAAATAGGCTGGCTAGCTAGCGTTAAAAAGATAAACACACAGTTGTACCGTGGCATCTCCTTGCTCTCCTACCTTTTTTCTCAGGCAGCACAATGACACTCAGACCCTGAAGGATGAATGTGAACCTTTATGTTTACACCACTGAGAAATAATTGAAAGAGAATCATATTTAAAATGTTAAATAAACCCACAGCAGCAAGCAATCTGATACATTGAAAACAAAGTCTGTGATTCAATTAGACACACTTTAACTCACATACGGATTGTACCCCTCACTAACCTCTGGAAGAGCAATGCCTCTTTGTTGGTGAGTAGATGTTTCACATAGTTTCCTCTGCTAGCGTGGTTGATCCGTGTGTCACAGCTCAGCAGCTTGGGCTTGTAGCAGTACCAGGGCTCCCCTGTGTGGGGGTCTGTGTAATTGCACAGCGGCTCCTGGTTTGTCGGCAGACACAGGTTACATACAGTTGTTTGGGACAGTTTTCCAGAGCGAAAACAAACTCTTAAAGAAAATCCGATCGGGCCGTTCCTCTCGTCCTAGAACATGAACTGCCTCACTAGGATGGACCAGTGTCACCTCCACCTGTGCAGACCCCTGCCATAATAACGGGAAAATGGCAGAGTAGGTCCCATTCCTGTGGTCCAGCACATGTCCTGCAACGCCTGCCCCCAACTTGGAGGAGTGCAGCCGGGCCAGCAAGAAGTCTCCACCATAGCTCTTGGGACGCCCCTAGAAATCGTGCATATGGACTAGAGCCTCCAGCTGGTCCCCCACATGCCACTCTCTCCTGCCCCCTGCTGGCAGGATCACAAAAAGGCTGTGTGCAGGGTCACTGGTCTGGTTCAGGGAAACATTCACAGAATGGGGCTGAGGCTGTGGCCAGGTGATGGACTCCAGGAGGTCACGCTCCTCCAGAGCCTCCTCCGGTGAGGGCTCCTGGCCACAGTAACTCTGGTTGCGGCTCAGAAGAGAAGGGCCCTCTGTGATGAAAGCTGGGTGGATACTGCTCTGGAGAAGGTAGATTGTTGACACCGTCTGGCAGTTGAGCTTCTGCTGAGGGAAGAGGAGAGGTCACCAACAGGCGTGCTACACTGGAAGCATATGTTTTGCAGAGCGTGCTACACTCCCATTAATTTCAATGAAACCTGGACGTAAGCAGCACAGCTCTGTGAGAGGCTAGCGCTGTTCAGTGTAAAATTACGCTATTTTTCTGTTTTCAAGAATTTGACACACGGCTCACACCTGAGAACATTTGGTAAAGTGGCTCGTGGTCTGCTCACGCCGGTGTAAAAAATCTATGTGTCTAGTGTAGCAGCTAAAAACCTACAGTTTTCGCTAAGCCCCAGTGTAGCTCCCCTGTGAGGGGAGAGGGTGGTAAAGGAGGTAAATGGTGATAGAAGCAATGTGAGATAAATGAATCATGTTTGACCTGTAAGTTGTTTTGAGTGCAGATGGCTTTATCCTACCTCCAGAATGTTGCTGTACAGGAAGAAGAGGCATGACAGGGCCAGCAGGAAGAAGATACAGATATATTTGGACAGACTCCTCCACATGATGCCTGTCCTCTGTCAGCCTGATGTTGGCACAAAGAAGCAGGTAACTGTTCGCCCTATGCGTGTTTGCATGTGTGCATAAATAGAGCAGAATTAGAAAATATGCATTAATTTAATTTAGCAGGCTTCACATCTTGTTGAGCACAGGAGACCTGGATTCAAACCCCGGTCACTCACACTTTGGCTGTAAAAGTTGAGTCTTTTCCTAGACCGATTGTTGATCATATCATACAGTATTATATCCACATGTACACTTACCTCCATATGTATTTTGACAGCGAAGCTAAAATCTTTAATTTGTCTCTATACTCCAGCATTTTGAGATCAAATGCATCTAGTCCCCCCATTTGAATAAGTATTCTGACAAATTCACATAGTGTTTTAAAGGCCCAATGCAGACTTTCTCTCAATATTAATGAATTTCTGTGTAACAATTAGTTACTTTACTGTATTAATTTTCTATTCAAATGTTAAATTATAGAAAATATATATTTGTAGGAAAAAAAATTCTAGCTAAAATTTAGCTAGCACTGTCTGGGATTGGTCTGAGCAGTAGGGCTGAGCAATTAGTGCTTTTTGAGGTTGGTTCAGTTTCGTTGTTTAAAAATAATAACGAATAAATGCATTATATCGGTTCAATGCTTTAACAGAATAAAACAATTGATGGTAGTGACTGCCCATTACTATCACTTATTAGGCTAGCCATCATTTATTCACATTACTAAAATAAAATATTTTGGTTGTTTATATTATTTTGTTTTTAGTATGATGATTACCATTTCATTAATAAAACCACAATGGTAGTGACTGCCCATTACTTATAAAAAATAAATAAAATATTTAGTCACATTACTTTAATAACATTTCAATTGTGTAGATTAGAATTTTTTTTTTTTTTTTTTTGATTACTTATTTTATTCCAAGTCATGTCATCTCTGCTCAGGCAGTAGCATCCTTCAGGCTAATAGGCTAGCCTAGCTGGCTAGCTGCTTGCTATCTGACGAAATCACAATTTCAGTAGTTCTTCAAAGTAGATAAGGCATACTTTTAAGACTAAATAACTATCAATCAATTAGATGTATTGTCGGATAGAGATACCTGAGCAACCGCTTTCTATCCCTCTCGTGTCTCTCTATGTCTGTCTGCTGGCCCCACAGGCAGGCTTGCCTGGCAAGAACCAATGAGAACAGGCAGTTGTAGGCGCAATGGCTTCTGGTCATTGTAAATTAGTTAATTACCAAATTTTCTGCGCTTAACTATGATGAGTTGGCCAACATGTCCCAAAGAGAAATCTCTCTAGAGAAACGGAACATTGAGCGCACAGAAGATAACAAAATAAATGGAATTCAAATAACTGAACCCTCGTTGGTCAATTAGTTATTTAAAAAACGAAAATAAACTGACATTTCGGTTAATTGCTCAGCACTACTGAGCAGACTGCAGAAGAATGGGTGTGGCAGGTGAGGCTTCACCCCCTGGTCAAAATCAAATGTTATTTGCGTCGAATACAACAGGTGTAGACCTTACATGGAAATGCTTACTTACAACGATGCAGAGTTAAATAAGAATTAAAACAAACATGAGAAATAAAAAAACAAGAATGCAGCTCTATACAAGGAGCACCATTACCAGGTCAATGTGCAGGGATGTGGTAATTGAGGTAGATATGTACAAGTAGGCAGGGGTAAAGTGACTAGGCATCAGGAATATAAGAGTAAAAAAGTAGCAGCAACGTATATGGTGGGTGTTTGTGTACATGTGTGTTAATGTGTGTGTGGCGTCAGTATGTGTGAGTGTGTGACTGCGTTATTTTTTGTCAATTAGCATACACTCTTATCCAGAGCAACTTACAGTCAGTGCAGTAATTGTTGTACTTTTTCATACTGGTGCCCGTGGGAATCAAACCCACAACCCTGCTATTGCAAACGCCATCATTTACCAACTGAGCCACTGTGTGTGTGTGTGTTGGAGGATCAGTGTGTGGTCGAAGACGGTGCAGTTGCCATACCAGGCGGTGATGCAGCCAGTCAAGATGCTCTCGATGGTGCAGCTGTAGAACCACTTAAGGATCTGAAGGCCCATGCCAAATCTCTTCAGCCACCTGAGGGAGTAGAGGCACTGTTGTGCCCTCTTCGACTGTGCGGGTGTGTGTGGACCATGTTAAGTCATTGGTGATACGGACACAGAGGAACCTAAAGCTCTCGACCCGGTCAACTACAGCCTGTCGATGTGGATGGGGTCGTGCTTCCCCCGTTTCCTGTAGTCCACGATCAGCTCCTTGGTCTTGCTGACATTGAGGGAGAGTGTCTCTGAACTCCTCCCTGTAGGCGGTCTCATCGTTGTCTGTGATCAGGCCTACAACCGTCATGTCGCCAGCAAACTTGATGGTGTTGCAGTCGTGCGTGGCCACGCAGTCATGGGTGAACAAGGAGTACAAGAGGGGACTAAGCACACACCCCTGGGGGGCCCCAGTGTTGAGGGTCAGCATTGCAGAGGTGTTGTTGCCTACCCTCACCCCCTGGGGGCACCCCTTCAGGAAGTCCAGGATCCAGTTGCAGAGCGAGGTGTTCAGTCCCAGGGTCCTGAGCTTGGTGACAAGCTTGGAGGGGATTATGGTGTTGAACACTGAACTGTAGTCAATGAACAGCATTCTCACATAGGTATTCATCTTGTCCAGGTGGGAGTGAGCAGTGTGACGTGCAATTGAGATTGCGTCATCTGTGGCTCTATTGGAGCGGTATGAGAATTGGAATGGGTCCAGGGTATCTGGAATGATGGCGTTGATGTGTGCCATGACAAGCCTTTCAAAGCATTTCATGATTACAGATGTGATTGCAACAGGGCGCTAGTCATTTAAGCAAGTTACCGTAGAGTTCTTGGGAACAGGAACAATGGTGGTCAGGGAGAGGTTGAAAATGTCAGTGAAGACGCTTGCCAGCAGGTCTGCACAGGCTCTGAGAACTCTGCATGGTATTCCGTCCGGTCCCATGGCCTTACGAGTATTAACCTGTTTAAAAGTCTTACTCACATCACGTCAGCCACGGAGAGCGAGACCACAGTTGTTCCGGGACAGCAGGGGCTCTCATGCATGGCTTGTGTTATTTACCTCAAAAGGGAGCATATAAGGCATTTAGCTGGTCTGGGACAGAGGTGTCATTTGGCAACTCTTGGCTGGAGCTTCCTTTGTAATCAGTAATAGTCTGCAGGCCTTGCCACATCCGCCGAGCGTCGGAGCAGTTGTAGTTGGATTCCATCTTATATTGTCCTTTTGCGTGCTTGATGGCTCGACAGAGGTTGTAGCGGGACTTATGTGTTCATGTCCCGTCCATGAAAAGCAGTAGCGGATATCACCGGTAAGCCATGGAGTCTTCGTCGATGCACTTCTTGATGAAAACTTTGATTGATGATGTAAACTCCTCGATGCTGTCGGATGTGTCCCAGAACATATTCCAGTCTGCACTAGCAAAACAATCCTGTAGCATTCCTCAGATCATTTCGGTACTGTGAGCGTCATTGATACTTCCTGTTTGAGCTTCTGTTTGTAAACAGGAAGCAGAAGGATAGAGTCGTGGTCTGATTGGCCTGATAACTTTTGGCTGTGTTTACACAGGCAGTCCAATTCACAAATTGGTCTTTTGACCAATCAGATCAGCTCTGAAAAAGATCTGACGTGAAAAAATCTGATGCGATTAAATTAATGTAGCCTAATATATTTTATTTATTTATTTCACCTTTTATTTAACCAGGTAAGCCAGTTGAGAACAAGTTCTCATTTACAACTGCGACCTGGCCAAGATAAAGCAAAGCAGTGCGATAAAAAAAAAAACACAGAGTTACATATGGGATAAACAAAATGTACAGTCAAAAACACAATAGAAAATCTATATACATTGTGCAAATGTAGTAAGTTATGGAGGTAATGCAACAGGACAATGACCCAACACACATCCAGGCTGTGTAAGGGCTATTTTACCAAGAAGGAGAGTGGAGTGATGGAGTGCTGCATCAGATGACCTGGCATCCACAATCCCCCGACCTCAATTGAGATGGTTTGGGATGAGTCGGACGGCAGAGTAAAGGAATAGCAGCCAACAAGTGCTCAGCATATGTGGGAACTCCTTCAAGACTGTTGGAAAAGCATTCCAGGTGAAGCTGGTTGAGAGAATGCCAAGAGTGTGCAAAGCTGTCATCAAGGCAAAGGGTGGCTATTTGAAGAATCAAATATATCTTGATTTGTTTAACACTTTTTTGGTTACCACACACACACACACACACACACACACACTGAACAAAACTATAAACGCAACATGTAAAGTGTTGGTCCCATGTTTCATGAGCTGAAATAAAAGATCCCAGAAATGTTCAATTTGCACAAAAAGCTTATTTCTCTCAAATGTTGTGCACACATTTCTTTACATCCCTGTTATTGTTGTATTTCTGTCTGTAATAAAGCCCTTTTGTGGGGAAACATTCATTCTGATTGGCTGGGCCTGGCTCCCCAGTGGGTGGGCCTGGCTCCCAAGTGGGTGGGCCTATGCCCTCCCAGGCCAACCCATGGCTGGGCACCTTCCCAGACATGTGAAATCCATAGATTAGGGTCTGATGAATTTATTTTAATTGACTGATTTACTTATATGAACTGTAATTCAGTAAAATCGTTAATTGTTGCATATTGAATTTGAGGGAGTTTCTCCCATTCTTCTCTGCAGATCCTCTCAAGCCTGTCAGGTTGGATGGGGAGCGTCGCTGCACAGCCATTTTCAGGTCTCTCCAGAGATGTTCGATTGGGTTCAAGTCCGGCCTCTGGCTGGGCCAGTCAAGGACATTCAGAGACTTGTCCCGAAGCCACTCCTGCATTGTCTTGGCTGTGTGCTTAGGGTCGCTCTTGCTGCTGGTGACTCTCAGATCCACCTCTACGCAGACGACACCATTTTGTATACATCTGGCCCTTCATTGGACACTGTGTTAACAAACCTCCAAACGAGCTTCAATGCCATACAACACTCCTTCAGTAGCCTCCAACTGCTCTTAAACACTAGTAAAACTAAATGCATGCTCTTCAACCGAACGCTGCTTGCACCCGCCCACCCGACTAGAATCACTACTCTCGACGGGTCTGACCTAGAGTATGTGGACAACTACAAATATCTAGGTGTCTGGTTAGACTGTAAACTCTCCTTCCAGACTCACATTAAGAATCTCCAATCCAAAGTTAAATCTAGAATCGGTTTCCTATTTCGCAACAAAGCCTCCTTCACTCATGCTGCCAAACATGCCCTCGTAAAACTGACTATCCTACCGATCCTTGACTTCGGCGATGTCATTTACAAAATAGCCTCCAACACTCTACTCAGCAAATTGGATGTAGTCTATCACAGTGCCATCCGTTTTGTCTCCAAAGCCCCATATACTACCCACCACTGTGACCTGTACGCTCTTGTTGGCTGGTCCTCACTACATATTCGTCGCCAAACCCACTGGCTCCAGGCCATCTATAAATCACTGCTAGGCAAATCCCCGCCTTGTCTTAGCTCATTGGTCACCATAGCAACACCCACCCGTAGTATGCGCTCCAGCAGGTATATCTCACTGGTCATCCCCAAAGCCAACACCTCCTTTGGCCGCCATTCCTTCCAGTTCTCTGCTGCCAATGACTGGAACAAATTGCAAAAATCTCTGAAGCTGGAGACACTTATCTCCCTCACTAACTTTAAGCATCAGTTGTCAGAGCACCTTACCGATCACTGCACCTGTACACAGCCCATCTGAAATTAGCCCGCCCAACTACCTCATCCCTATATTGTTATTTATTTTGCTCATTTGTACCCCAGTATCTCTATTTGCACATCATCTCTTGCACATCTATCATTCCAGTGTTAATACTAATTGTAATTATTTTGCACTATAGCCTATTTATTGCCTTACCTCCATAACTTGCTACATTTGCACACACTGTATATATATTTATTTCTGTTGTATTTTTGACTTTGTTTTGTTTTACCCCATATGTAACTCTGTGTTGTTGTTTTTAATCGCACTGCTTTGCTTTATCTTGGCCAGGTCGCAGTTGTAAATGAGAACTTGTTCTCAACTGGTTTACCTGGTTAAATAAAGGTGAAATAAAGGGTCGTTGTCCTGTTGGAAGGTGAACCTTCACCCCAGTCTGAGGTCCTGAGCACTCTTGAGCAGGTTTTCATCAAGGATCTCTCTGTACTTTGCTCCATTCATCTTTCCCTCGATCCTGACTAGTCTTCCAGTCCCTGCCGCTGAAAAACATCCCCACAGCATGATGCTGCCACCACGCTTCGCTGTAGGGATGGTGCCAGGTGTCCTCCAGACGTGGCGTTTGGCATTCAGGCCGAAGAGTTCAATCTTGGTTTCATCAGACCAGAAATCTTGTTTCTCATGGTCTGAGAGTCTTTAGGTGCCTTTTGGCAAACTCCAAGTGGGCTGTCATGTGCCTTTTACTGAGGAGTGGCTTCCGTCTGGCCACTCTACCATAAAGGCCTGATTAGTGGAGTGCTGCAGAGATGGTTGTCCTTCTGGAAGGTTCTCCCATCTCCACAGAGGAACTCATGAGCTCTGTCAGAGTGACCATCGGGTTCTTGGTCACCTCCCTTACCAAGGCCCTTCTCCCCCGATTGCTCAGTTTGGCAGGATGGCCAGCTCTAGGAAGAGTCTTGGTGGTTTCAAACTTCTTCCATTTAAGAATGATGGAGGCCACTGTGTTCTTGGGGACCTTCAATGCTGCAGACATTTTTTGGTACCCTTCCCCAGATCTGTGCCTCGACACAATCCTGTCTCGGAGCACTACAGACAATTCCTTCATCCTCATTGCCTGGTTTTTGCTCGGACATGCACTGTCAACTGTGGGACCTTATCTAGACAGGTGTGTGCCTTTCCAAATCATGTCCAATCAATTGAATTTACCACAGGTGGACTCCAATCAAGTTGTAGAAACATCTGAAGGATGATGAATTGAAACAGGATGCACCTGAGCTCAATTTCAAGTCTCATAGCAAAGGGTCTGAATACTTTTAGAAAACATTTCTAAAAACCTGTTTACGCTTTGTCATTATGGGGTATTGCGTGTAGATTTCATGAGGAAAAAATATTTAATCAATTTTAGAGTAAGGCTGTAACGTAAGAAAATGTGGAAAAAGTCAAGGGGTCTGAATACTTTCCGAATGCACTGTACATTGTAGTATTGTTGCCGAAGTCGGCGAGGCAGACCGCAAGGTTTATACAAATCCTGGTTGTTGCAAACCGAATGCTAGGCTAAAAAAAAAGTTATAGAAGCCTTACTGCTTTTCTCTTGTCATTTGTCATGGTATGCGTAGTGGTACTTCAAACAGAATGTTTCAGTAAACAAGTATTTTTGTGTCATACCCATAGTACATCATATCATATACACATGGCTGGAATTCTGTTTTAGCCAATCAGCATCTAGGATCCAAACTACCCGGTTAATAACTTCTACTGCCACCAGGCAAGCCAAAACCCCACCTATGCAAAACCTGTTGATTAGAATGTCCAGTGTAGATTGTATTTTCAACCAGCAACTATCAGGAAATAACACTGATCACATTTCTTAACACTGTTACAGTGTTAGTTTCATCAGCTTTTGTACAGCATGATATAAAAACACAAGAAAAACTGAATTTTGACTGCACTGGGCTTTTAAAGTAGTCAAAGGTTTAGTATTTGGTCCCATATTCCTAGCACACAATGACTACATCAAGCTTGTGACTCTACCAACTCGGATGCATTTACAGTTTGTTTTGATTATGTTATGATTTGCCCAATAGGAACTGAATGGAGAATGACTAGAGTAGTTATTTCTAAGTGAGTAGATACGATTTTTTCTGAACACTTCTAAATTAATCCTGATAATGCCATGATTAACAAACATCATGAATGAATCATTAGTGAGAAGGTTAAAGAGGCTACAACAAAACATGCTAACCTCTCAGCATTACCAATAACAGGGGAGGTTAGTGTTCTTTGGGTGGTATGATCTTTGTGCCTCTAACTTTCTCACTCAACAGTATTCATGATTCATTCACGATTATCCATAATCATGGTGGCGTCCATATTAATATAGAAGTGTTCAGAAACATATTCTCAACAAAAAAAAATACTACAAAATGACAATACATTATTCACCATTCAGTTCCTATTGGGCAAAATATAATCCAAAACAACCTGCAAATACATCTAACAAGTTCGTAGTGACAAGCTTGGTATAGTCATTTAGTGCAAGGAATATGGGACCAAACACTAAACTTTTGAATACACTATAGTGAATTTGTCTAAATACTCATGACTTCTTCAAAATGGGAGGACTAGATACATAGTGCTTTTATTTCGAAACGGTTAAACAGATATGAGAATACCCTGAAGTAAAAGGTGACATTCATTCTGTAAAGTGTCTGGAAGGTAAAGGTGACGTTCTGATCCCCCCCCCCCCCCCCCCCCCAAAAAAATACAAAAAATAAAGTTAATTGAATGGCCTTGTCACCGCCAGCATGTCATTGGCCACTGCAAACAAATAATGTTACTCAAACAGAAGGGGGAACTAATAAAGAGTCACTGACCAACACCCAAAACGAAACGCGTGGGGCTTTAGGAGGGGCTCTGAAAGACACTCATGGGGATGTCCACTGAAAGTTGACTAGCAACAACTGGAACCTGAAAGACACACACCATGAGCACCCACCAAATTTGCCCAAGAAGAGGCAAACAAAATTAAAACCCACACCAAACTTAAAGACAGGAAGGAAACCAAAATCAGTGAAATCAGACAAAGGAATGTTTTCTAAATATCAAATAGGGCACGCCAGCCAAAAGGTGTTGACCCTCTACCTCTCTCAAGACAACGGGAGCACTGGGCCAGACACTCTTAAATAGGACCTGGGCCAGCACAGGTGAAACATCTTCCCACAAATGAGATGGCAACCAGCACAGGTGTAACACATACTGACTAACGAGTTGACACCAAATCGGTGCGCCCTACGTGCTAATGAGCTATACATGCTAAAGACAACCTCAAAACATAAATGGAAAAACCAAAGCCTGTAACAGTAAAATAATCAATAACCCATCAAGGAACAGATCAAGCAAAAATGATAGACTAGCCCTATATGTGTCATTTCTTGTAAAAGTATTTTTTTTCCTAATCCTTGATTTCACCTTCACTGTGGTCAACTCCTCTCCTCACTTCTTTTAGATGTTTAGAGCAAGAAGAGAGTGAAGGATGGAGTGAGAGAAAGCATGAATATAACAATAAAATGTAGCCTGTACCAAAACATTTCATATGTTAATGCAGTTGATTGTGTAATATAATTGATTGTGTTACTTACTGTAGTTAGTTGTGCTATTGTTGCTTACCGTTTATGTATTGTCTTTTTCTCTTTGTATAGAACAATTTTTTTACTAAGTTGATGTCCTGTCCACTGTTATTCTAAGCTGTCTGTTTGAAGAGCATTCAGGTTTCCTCCTTCTATGATATCATGGCAGTCTGGAAAGAATAATTTAAGTGCATGGTTCAGGTTTCCTTTACAACCATAGAGGTAGCTAAAGAGCACACTTGGACCAAAACCTGTTTTAGCATGGGCAGCGGTACTGCGGGCTTTCACCATTTTAAAGTAGTCAGATGGGTGGGACTTGCTATGGGTTACAGAAGGATCACAGAATTCCATTCAGGTCAGCAGGAGGGGTCAGCCAATGAATGATACTCCTGGGCAAACATTCCATACAGTTAGGTGGCAGTAAATCACCTGTTCAGACTATACACACACTCCAGCAGAGTAGGTGGTGGTATGCACCTTTTTAGTTTATTTATGAACTGCCAACACACTCATAGAAGTAGAAGAACTTGACTACTCTACAATGGAGATAGCTCCCAATGGCGCTGCCCATGGTGTCACAGAAGACAACAATTACAAGGATAAAAGGTGTGCCATCTTCCCATATATATGTTAACAACCCACTGTGCATGAAAGATATGTTAATCATTACCCTGCTAATGGCAGATACATATTGACCTCTATACTGTAAGTGTACTTTGTGAATGTATTCTCATACCTTTGTTTGCTGACAATCTTCTCCACCTTGGCGTCCTTGGCAGTCTCTAGGGCTGGCGTGGAGGTCAAAGGGTACTCGGTGGCAAGGTCGTGACCCAGATGCACGAGCCTTGGTTTCAACGGAAACTGTCCTTTTGTGTGTCTGAAAGTAAGTGTTCTATCGTATGTTTATCTGTTTCAGACCGACCATCTACAGTGCCTTGCAAAGGTATTCATCCCCCTTGGCGTTTTTCCTATTTTATTGCATTACAACCTGTAATTTAAATGGATTTCATGTAATGGACATACACAAAATAGGTGAAGTGAAATGAAAAAATAACTTGTTTCAAAAAAAGTCTAAAATAACGGAAAAGTGGTGTGTGCATACAGTGGGGGAAAAAAGTATTTAGTCAGCCACCAATTGTGCAAGTTCTCCCACTTAAAAAGATGAGGCCTGTAATTTTCATCATAGGTACACGTCAACTATGACAGACAAAATGAGAAGAAAATAAATCCAGAAAATCACATTGTAGGATTTTTAATGAATTTATTTGCAAATTATGGAGGAAAATAAGTAATTGGTCAATAACAAAAGTTTCTCAATACTTTGTTATATACCCTTTGTTGGCAATGACACAGGTCAAACGTTTTCTGTAAGTCTTCACAAGGTTTTCACACACTGTTGCTGGTATTTTGGCCCATTCCTCCATGCAGTTCTCCTCTAGAGAACAGAGATATCGTGGACGTAGATCGGGGTGCCTTGTAAGGATCCGACGGCGAGCGAGTAAACTGCCTCTTCCATCAATCCTATTAGCCAATGTTCAATCATTTGAAAATAAAGTGGATGACTTAAGATTACGGTTATCCTACCAACGGGACATTAAAAACTGTAATATCTTATGTTTCACCGAGTCGTGGCTGAACGACGACAATGATAACATTCAGCTAGCAGGCTATACGCTACATCGGCAGGACAGAACGGCTGACTCCGGTAAGACAAGGGGTGGCGGTCTGTGTATATTTGTAAACAACAGCTGGTGCACAAAATCAAATACTAAGGATGTCTCGAGGTTTTGCTCGCCTGAGGTAGAGTATCTTATGATAAGCTGTAGACCACACTATTTACCAAGAGAGTTTTCATCTATATTTTTCATAGCTGTCTATTTACCACCACAAACCAATGCTGGCATTAAGATTGCACTGAATGAGTTGTACAAGGCCATTAATCAACAGGAAAACGCTCATCCAGATGCAGCGCTCCTAGTGGCCGGGGACTTTAATGCAGGGAAACTTAAATCCGTTCTACCTAATTTCTACCAGCATGTTAAATGTGCAACCAGAGGAAAAAAAACTCTAGACCACCTTTACTCCACACACAGAGACGCATACAAAGCTCTCCCTGTCACGATCGTCTAGGAGTGAAGGAGACCAAAGCGCAGCGCGTTGAACGAACATGACTTTAATTAGAGTAAAGCACGTAAAATACAAAACAAAAGACGACTCGTGAAGTCCACAGTACAACGACTGAAACACGGAACAATAACCCACAATGCCCACAAGAACACATACAGAATAAATATGGCTCCCAATCAGAGATAACGAGCCGACAGCTGACACTCGTTACCTCCGATTGGGAGTCATATGACTAATCAACATAATTACAACACTTTGACACCCAACATAGAAACCAAACCACATAGACTGCACACACCCTGGCTCAACATAATGAGTCCCAGAACCAGGGTGTGACAGTACCCCCCCCTAAAGGCGCGGACTGCGACCGCGCCTCAAAACCCCCAAACAGGGGAGGGCTGGGCGGGCATACCTCCTCGGTGGCGGTTCTGGCTCCGGCCTAGACCACCACCCCACCATCGTCACTACCCGCTTACGTAGGTTCCTCCAAATGACCCCCACCGGTTTAAGGGGCAGCACCGGACTAAGGGGCAGCACCGGACTAAGGGGCAGCACCGGACTAAGGGGCAGCACCGGACTAAGGGGCAGCACCAGGATAAGGGGCAGCACCTGACTCAATGGCGGATCCTGGCTGGCTGGCCCTGGCGGATCCTGGCTGAACGGCTCATGGCTGGCTGAAGGATCTGGCTGCTCATGGCTGGCCGACGGATCTGGCTGCTCATGGCTGGCCGACGGATCTGGCTGCTCATGGCTGGCCGACGGATCTGGCTGCTCATGGCTGGCTGACGGATCTGGCTGCTCATGGCTGGCTGACGGATCTGGCTGCTCACGTCTGGCCGAATGCTCTGGCTGATCCTGTCTGGCGGAAGGCTCTGGCTGATCCTGTCTGGCGGAAGGCTCTGGCTGATCCTGTCTGGCGGAAGGCTCTGGCTGATCCTGTCTGGCGGAAGGCTCTGGCTGATCCTGTCTGGCGGAAGGCTCTGGCTGATCCTGTCTGGCGGAAGGCTCTGGCTGATCCTGTCTGGCGGAAGGCTCTGGCTGATCCTGTCTGGCGGAGAGCTCTAGCGGCTCCGGTCTGGCGGACGGCTCTGAAGGCTCATGGCAGACGGGCGGCTTTGCAGGCTCAGTACAGACGGGCAGTTCAGACGGCGTTGGGCAGACGGACAGTTCAGACGGCGTTGGGCAGACGGGCAGTTCAGACGGCGTTGGGCAGACGGGCAGTTCAGGCGCCGTTGGGCAGACGGGCAGTTCAGACGGCGTTGGGCAGACGGGCAGTTCAGCCGGCGTTGGGCAGACGGGCAGTTCAGGCGCCGTTGGGCAGACGGGCAGTTCAGGCCCCGTTGGGCAGACGGCAGACTCTGGCCGTCTGAGGCGCACCGTAGGCCTGGTGCGTGGTGCCGGAACTGGAGGTACCGGGCTGAGGACACGCATCTCAGGGCTAGTGCGGGGAGAAGCAACAGGGCATGCTTGGCCCTGGGGACGCACCGTAGGCCTGATGCGTGGTGCCGGAACTGGAGGTACCGGGCTGAGGACACGCATCTCAGTCTTGGTGCGGGTGGCAGGAACAGGCCGGGTCGGGCTGGCGACGCGCACCGTAGTCTTGGTGCGGGTGGCAGGAACAGGCCGGACCGGGCTGGCGAAGCGCACCGTATCCCTGGTGCGTGGAGTAGGAACAGGCCGGGCTGGGCTGGCGACGCGCACCGTATCCCTGGTGCGAGTGGCCGGAACAGGCCGGGCCGGGCTGGCGAAGCGCACCGTGGACCTGGTGCTTGGAGTAGGAATAGGCCGGTCCGTACCGGGAACACACACCACTGGCCTCAACCGAGGATCAGGAACGGGCCGGACCGGACTGGCAACACACATCAGTCCTTCACGCCGTGCCACAAACACTTCCCTCCCTCTACTCGCCAATGGCTCCCGTACTCCGTTAGCCTTCTCTCCTTTTCTCCCTGTGGCAGCCTCCTGCTGCCCAGCCGCCCAAGCCATGTGCCCCCCCCAAAAAACTTTTTGGGGTTGCCTCCCGTCCTTCCGACGATGGCCCTGCCGATGCCGTTGCTCCTCTCCTGCCAGGTTCTCCCCCTTCATCGCCCTCCGGTACCGGACGGCCTCCTCCTGGATAATATGTCCCCAGCCGAGGAGGACATCCACCCACGTTCTCTCCTGACCCGGCGCCTCCTCCCATGTCCAGACCCTTTGCTCCTGGACGCGCTGCTTGGTCTTCTTGTGGTGGGTTATTCTGTCACGATCGTCTAGGAGTGAAGGAGACCAAAGCGCAGCGCGTTGAACGAACATGACTTTAATTAGAGTAAAGCACGTAAAATACAAAACAAAAGACGACTCGTGAAGTCCACAGTACAACGACTGAAACACGGAAGAATAACCCACAATGCCCACAAGAACACATACAGAATAAATATGGCTCCCAATCAGAGATAACGAGCCGACAGCTGACACTCGTTACCTCCGATTGGGAGTCATATGACTAATCAACATAATTACAACACTTTGACACCCAACATAGAAACCAAACCACATAGACTGCACACACCCTGGCTCAACATAATGAGTCCCAGAACCAGGGTGTGACACTCCCTCGCCCTCCATTTGGCAAATCTGACCATAACTCTATCCTCCTGATTCCTGCTTATAAGCAAAAACTGAAGCAGGAAGCACCAGTGACTCGGTTAATAAAAAAGTGGTCAGATGACGCAGATGCTAAGCTACAGGACTGTTTTGCTAGCACACACTGGAATATGTTCCGGGATTCTTCAGACAGCATTGAGGAGTACACCACATCAGTCACTGGCTTCATCAATAAGTGCATCGATGATGTCGTCCCCACAGTGACCGTACGTACATACCCCAACCAGAAGCCATGGATTACAGGAAACATCCGCACTGAGCTAAAGGGTAGAGCTGCCGCTTTCAAGGAACGGGACTCTAACCCGGACGCTTATAAGAAATCCCGCTATGACCTCCGACGAACCATCAAACAGGCAAAGAGTCAATACAGGACTAAGATTGAATCGTATTACACTGGCTCTGACGCTCGTCGGATGTGGCAGGGCTTGAAAACTATTACAGACTACAAAGGGAAGCACAGCTGCGAGCTGCCCAGTGACACAAGCCTACCAGACGAGCTAAACCACTTCTATGCTCGCTTCGAGGCAAGCAACACTGAAGTATGCATGAGAGCACCAGCTGTTCCGGATGACTATGTGATCACGCTCTCCGTAGCCGATGTGAGTAAGACTTTTAAGCAGGTCAACATTCACAAGGCCGCAGGGCCAGACGGATTACCAGGACGTGTACTCCGAGCATGTGCTGACCAACTAGCAAGTGTCTTCACTGACATTTTCAACATGTCCCTGACTGAGTCTGTAATACCAACATGTTTCAAGCAGACCACCATAGTCCCCGTGCCCAAGGACTCTAAGATAACCTGCCTAAATGACTTCCGACCCGTAGCACTGACGTCTGTAGCCATGAAGTGCTTTGAAAGGCTGGTCATGGCTCACATCAACAGCATTATCCCAGAAACCCTAGACCCACTCCAATTTGCATACCGCCCCAACAGATCCACAGATGATGCAATCTCTATTGCACTCCACACTGCCCTTTCCCACCTGGACAAGAGGAACACCTACGTGAGAATGCTATTCATTGACTACAGCTCAGCATTCAACACCATAGTGCCCTCTAAGCTCATCACTAAGCTAAGGATCCTGGGACTAAACACCTCCCTCTGCAACTGGATCCTGGACTTCCTGACGGGCCGCCCCCAGGTGGTAAGGGTAGGTAACAACACATCTGCCACACTGATCCTCAACACGGGGGCCCCTCAGGGGTGCGTGCTCAGTCCCCTCCTGTACTCTCTGTTCACCCATGACTGCATGGCCAGGCACGACTCCAACACCATCATTAAGTTTGCCGACGACACAACAGTGGTAGGCCTGATCACCGACAACGATGAGACAGCCTATAGGGAGGAGGTCAGAGATCTGGCCGTGTGGTGCCAGGACAACAACCTCTCCCTCAACGTGACCAAGACAAAGGAGATGATTGTGGACTACAGGAAAAAAAAGAGGACTGAGCACGCCCCCATTCTCATCGACGGGGCTGTAGTGGAACAGGTTGAGAGCTTCAAGTTCCTTGGTGTCCACATCACCAACGAACTATCATGGTCCAAACACACCAAGACAGTCGTGAAGAGGGCACGACAAAGCCTATTCCCCCTCAGGAGACTGAAAAGATTTGGCATGGGTCCTCAGATCCTCAAAAAATTCTACAGCTGCACCATCGAGAGCATCCTGACTGGTTGCATCACCGCCTGGTATGGCAACTGCTTGGCCTCCGACCGCAAGGCACTACAGAGGGTAGTGCGTACGGCCCAGTACATCACTGGGGCAAAGCTTCCTGCCATCCAGGACCTCTATACCAGGCGGTGTCAGAGGAAGGCCCTCAAAATTGTCAAAGACTCCAGCCACCCTAGTCATAGACTGTTCTCTCTGCTACCGCACGGCAAGCGGTACCGGAGTGCCAAGTCTAGGTCCAAAAGACTTCTCAACAGCTTCTACCCCCAAGCCATAAGACTCCTGAACAGCTAATCATGGCTACCCGGACTATTTGCACTGCAAACTATTTGCACCCATCCTTTTTACGCTGCTGCTACTCTGTTAATTATTTATGCATGGTCACTTTAACTCTACCCACATGTACATATTACCTCAACTACCTCAACTAGCCGGTGCCCCCGCACATTGACTCTGCAACGGTACCCCCCTGTATATATAGCCTCCCTACTGTCACTTTATTTTACTTCTGCTCTTTTTTTTTTTCTCAACACTTTTTTTGTTGTTGTTTTATTTTTGGGAAAAAAAGTATTTAGTCAGCCACCAATTGTGCAAGTTCTCCCACTTAAAAAGATGAGAGAGGCCTATAATTTTCATCATAGGTACACGTCAACTATGACAGACAAATTGAGAAAAGAAAATCCAGAAAATCACATTGTAGGATTTTTAATGAATTTATTTGCAAATTATGGTGGAAAATAAGTATTTGGTCACCTACAAACAAGCAAGATTTCTGTGTCTCACAGACCTGTAACAACTTCTTTAAGAGGCTCCTCTGTCCTCCACTCGTTACCTGTATTAATGGCACCTGTTTGAACTTGTTATCAGTATAAAAGACACCTGTCCACAACCTCAAACAGTCACACTCCAAACTCCACTATGGCCAAGACCAAATAGCTGTCAAAGGACACCAGAAACAAAATTGTAGACCTGCACCAGGCTGGGAAGACTGAATCTGCAATAGGTAAGCAGCTTGGTTTGAAGAAATCAACTGTGGGAGCAATTATTAGGAAATGGAAGACATACAAGACCACTGATAATCTCCCTCGATCTGGGGCTCCACGCAAGATCTCACCCCGTGGGGTCAAAATGATCACAAGAACGGTGAGCAAAAATCCCAGAACCACACGGGGGGACCTAGTGAATGACCTGCAGAGAGCTGGGACCAAAGTAACAAAGCCTACCATCAGTAACACACTACGCCGCCAGGGACTCAAATCCTGCAGTGCGATATGTGTCCCCCTGCTTAAGCCAGTACATGTCCAGGCCCGTCTGAAGTTTGCTAGAGTGCATTTGGATGATCCAGAAGAGGATTGGGAGAATGTCATATGGTCAGATGAAACCAAAATATAACTTTTTGGTAAAAACTCAACTCGTCGTGTTTGGAGGACAAAGAATGCTGAGTTGCATCCAAAGAACACCATACCTACTGTGAAGCATGGGGGTGGAAACATCATGCTTTGGGGCTGTTTTTCTGCAAAGGGACCAGGACGACTGATCCGTGTAAAGGAAAGAATGAATGGGGCCATGTATCGTGAGATTTTGAGTGAAAACCTCCTTCCATCAGCAAGGGCATTGAAGATGTAACGTGGCTGGGTCTTTCAGCATGACAATGATCCCAAACACACCGCCCGGGCAACGAAGGAGTGGCTTCGTAAGAAGCATTTCAAGGTCCTGGAGTGGCCTAGCCAGTCTCCAGATTTCAACCCCATAGAAAATCTTTGGAGGGAGTTGAAAGTCCGTGTTGCCCAGCGACAGCCCCAAAACATCACTGCTCTAGAGGAGATCTGCATGGAGGAATGGGCCAAAATACCAGCAACAGTGTGTGAAAACCTTGTGAAGACTTACAGAAAATGTTTGACCTGTGTTATTGCCAACAAAGGGTACAGTGGGGAAAAAAAGTATTTAGTCAGCCACCAATTGTGCAAGTTCTCCCACTTAAAAAGATGAGAGAGGCCTGTAATTTTCATCATAGGTACACGTCAACTATGACAGACAAAATGAGAAAAAAAAATCCAGAAAATCACATTGTAGGATTTTTAATGAATTTATTGGCATATGATGGTGGAAAATAAGTATTTGGTCAATAACAAAAGTTTCTCAATACTTTGTTATATACCCTTTGTTGGCAATGACACAGGTCAAACGTTTTCTGTAAGTCTTCACAAGGTTTTCACACACTGTTGCTGGTATTTTGGCCCATTCCTCCATGCAGATCTCCTCTAGAGCAGTGATGTTTTGGGGCTGTCGCTGGGCAACACAGACTTTCAACTCCCTCCAAAGATTTTCTATGGGGTTGAGATCTGGAGACTGGCTAGGCCACTCCAGGACCTTGAAATGCTTCTTACGAAGCCACTCCTTCGTTGCCCGGGCGGTGTGTTTGGGATAATTGTCATGCTGAAAGACCCAGCCACGTTTCATCTTCAATGCCCTTGCTGATGGAAGGAGGGTTTCACTCAAAATCTCACAATACATGGCCCCATTCATTCTTTCCTTTACACGGATCAGTCGTCCTGGTCCCTTTGCAGAAAAACAGCCCCAAAGCATGATGTTTCCAACCCCATGCTTCACAGTAGGTATGGTGTTCTTTGGATGCAACTCAGCATTCTTTGAGTTTTTACCAAAAAGTTGAGTTTTTACCAAAAAGTTATATTTTGGTTTCATCTGACCATATGACATTCTCCCAATCCTCTTCTGGATCATCCAAATGCACTTCAGACGGGCCTGGACATGTACTGGCTTAAGCAGGGGGACACGTCTCGCACTGCAGGATTTGAGTCCCTGGCGGCGTAGTGTGTTACTGATGGTTGGCTTTGTTACTTTGGTCCCAGCTCTCTGCAGGTCATTCACTAGGTCCCCCCGTGTGGTTCTGGGATTTTTGCTCACCGTTCTTGTGATCATTTTGACCACACGGGGTGAGATCTTGCGTGGAGCCCCAGATCGAGGGAGATTATCAGTGGTCTTGTATGTCTTCCATTTCCTAATAATTGCTCCCACAGTTGATTTCTTCAAACCAAGCTGCTTACCTATTGCAGATTCAGTCTTCCCAGCCTGGTGCAGGTCTACAATTTTGTTTTTGGTGTCCTTTGACAGCTCTTTGGTCTTGGCCATTGTGAAGTTTGGAATGTGACTGTTTGAGGTTGTGGACAGGTGTCTTTTATACTGATAACAAGTTCAAACAGGTGCCATTAATACAGGTAGCGAGTGGAGGACAGAGGAGCCTCTTAAAGAAGAAGTTACAGGTCTATGAGAGCCAGAAATCTTGCTTGTTTGTAGGTGACCAAATACTTATTTTCCACCATAATTTGCAAATAAATTCATTAAAAATCCTACAATGGGATTTTCTGGATTTCTTTTTCTCAATTTGTCTGTCATAGTTGACGTGTACCTATGATGAAAATTACAGGCCTCTCTCATCTTTTTAAGTGGGAGAACTTGCACAATTGGTGGCTGACTAAATACTTTTTTTCCCCACTGTATATAACAAAGTATTGAGAAACTTTTGTTATTGACCAATTACTTATTTTCCAACATAATTTGCAAATAAATTCATTAAAAATCCTACATTGTGATTTTCTGGATTTTCTTTCTTCTCATTTTGTCTGTCATAGTTGACGTGTACCTATGATGAAAATTACAGGCCTCTCTCATCTTTTTAAGTGGGAGAACTTGCACAATTGGTGGCTGACTAAATACTTTTTTCCCCCACCTGTTCTGAAAGGCCCCAGAGTCTGCAACACCACTAAGCAAGGGGCACCACCAAGCAAGTGGCACCATGAAGACCAAGGAGCTCTCCAAACAGGTCAGGGACAAAGTTGTGGAGAAGTACAGATCAGAGTTGGGTCACAAACAAATATCTGAAACTTTGAACATCCCACGGAGCACCATTAAATTAATTATTAAAAAAATAAAAAAAAGGGAAGAATATGGCACCACAACAAACCCGCCAAGAGAGGGCCGCCCACCAAAACTCACAGACCAGGCAAGGAGGGCATTAATCAGAGAGGCAACAAAGAGACCAAAGATAACCCTGAAGGAGCTGCAAAGCTCCACAGCGGAGATTGGAGTATCTGTCCATAGGACCACTTTAAGCCATACACTCCACAGAGCTGGGCTTTACGGAAAAGTGGCCAGAAAAAAGCCATTGCTTAAATGAACAAATTTAAGCAAACATGTTTGGTGTTCACCAAAAGGCATGTGGGAGACGCCCCAAACATATGGAAGAAGGTACTCTGGTCAGATGAGACTAAAATTTAGCTTTTTGGCCATCAAGGAAAATGCTATGTCTGGCGCAACCCCAACACCTCTCATCAACCCGAGAACACCATCCCCACAGTGATTAAATTAATATGCATTTGAAGAGTTTCATTCCAAAACGCTATATATACACATTTTCCAAAATGTTGGTAAATTAGCTTTTATTGTTTGAAGAACTTTTGAAGGAGGTTGGTGTGTTTTTTCACCATCTAATCATGGCATAGGTTTGTTCAGTGACAGACGTGTATTTGTTTGATAACTATCACTTGATGGTTTCATTTCAGAGGGAGAAATAATCATGTTTTGTTGCAAAACATATATCCGCCTCACTCTTAGATAAAAAAGTAGCACTGCTAGGTTTTACACAGTCAAATGTGATAAATAACGACATAAAAAACATAACTGTACAAATTATACGTTTGTGACATCAATATATAATAATAATCAATACAGTAATGAGATTTGTATGTAAAATATTTACGTTTTAGTCATTTAGCAGACGCACTTATCCATAGCGACTTACAGTTCATCTTAAGATGAGATGGGCTGTATTGTCTACTATGACATAGGTTGAATGTGATAGTCTTCCTATAACCAGCCTGAGTAGGCCTAAAACTCCATTCCTATTCTATTCAGAGTTTAGAGAAATTAATCAAATTGGAAATTAGCTATTATCAGGCTGGTTAATGCGATGCCGCGCCCCACCTACTCAGCCAATCAGGAGCTGCTACTGCATTGTGTCCATGGCATACTTTTTACTAAGCAGTACATGCCAAATAGTATGCGATGATGAGTAAATAATAAGCAGTTTAAGTATGTAGTACGCTAGTATGGGTATTCGGACACGGACCATGATTTTGGGGATTTTAATTTCATGTAATCCATAGAGTGGTTCTTTGGAGGAAGGGTTGTTGACATATATTTGACATTTGTACCTAAAAGCATATTTGAGAAATACTTCAAAGTTGGCATATTTATGACATTTTGGGCTTAACCAGGCTCCATAATGTTTCATCTGTATGTGCTACAAAGCAGAAATTGGTGTCCAATGGTCATGAACAAGAGGTGGGACATGGTTTAGTCTTCCAAGGGAGAAAAAAAAACTCAGTTCAGCATCAGCAATTTCTCTCTTGTTATGTCAGTCACTGACAGTTACTCAGTTAGTCTAGAGCTCGCCCTGATGACACACAACACCATCATCCCAGAAACCCTGGACTCACTCAAATTCGCATACCGGCCCAACAGATCCACAGATGACGCAGTCTCAATTGCACTTCACACTGCCCTCTCCCACCTGGACAAGAGGGGAAATAACTATGTTAGAATGCTGTCCATAGACTACAGCTCAGCGTTCAACATGATAGTCCCCTACAAGCTCATCAACATGTTGGGGGCCCTGGGACTGAACACCTCCCTCTGCAACTGGATCCTGTACTTCCTGACGTGCCGGCCCCAGGTGGTGAGGGTAGACAACAACACCTCCGCCACGCTGACCCTCAACACGGGGGCCCCTCAGGGGTGTGTGATTAGTCCCCTTCTGTACTCCCTGTTCACCCATGACTGCGTGGCCACGTACGACTCCAATACCATCAAGTTTGCTGATGACACTGCGGCGGTAGGCATGATCACCGACAATGATGAGACAGCAGTAGGGTGTTCAGAGACTTGGCAGTGTGGTGCCAGGACAGCAACCTCTCCCTCAACATCAGTAAGACCAAGGAGATGATCATGGACTACAGGAGAAAGAGGGGAGAGCACGCCCCCCATCAACAGGGCTGTAGTATAGCGGGTCGAGAGCTTCATGTTCCTTGGCGTTTCTACGTGATAATGTTAATACATGATAATGATAATACATTATAATGTTAATATATGATAATACATGATAAACTGTAATAACAAATGGTTTGGCTGAGATAGGGAATGGTTGGAAATGTGTCAGTGAAACTCAGTACTCCTAGTCATTGGCCTATGCATTAACTATAGAAAATTAAACTAGTTTCAAGTTCTTTACAAGAAAAGTTGTCAGCAAGGGCATGAAGAATGAGCACAGTAGTAATCTCCAGCAGATGGAGGCAAACACATCTCTGTTAATCTGTCTGTCTTCTTCTTCTTTCTTTGTGTCTCTCTCACACATACACCACAGATCACCACACACACAGACACATAAATACACACGTACACAGTGACAGACATAACCATACAACCTAAGAAAGACAGATGTCATCAGAATTCTCTCTGTGGCCTTCTCTTGGACCCACAGTGCAGAAGTGAAACAGACACACACAGCTGCATAGTTCACCATATAGTCTGTGGTTTCTGTCTAGTCTCAACTCAATGCTGTGAAACCACTGGATGGCTTTGTCCCAATACACTTCATTGGCCTCCTTTCCTCGTCAACAGCTGATCTTACAGGCCTAGACAAGTGAAAAGCACTGGTGAAGCTCTATTCTGTTCAGTGGTGAAGAAGGAAAGAACATAAGAAAAGGAAGAGCTTTGAGTATTGGGACGTATAGGAATGTCAGGGGGAGGGAAGGAGGGGTGGCCAAAGTGAATCAGAAATGTGTCTGTGGGGAGAGAGGTCACTCAACAAAACAAAACTTTTTTTGTTTACTTTTCAGTTCTGTTATTTTTTCATGTTTCTATACTAGTGCTAAATGGATTATTAAAAGAATGACGTTGAATATTATGATGAAATTGTTATTATTATTATTATTATTATTATTATTATTCCTATTGAAGTATGGGTCTATAGGAGGATGCTGCTGTTTTGGGGAGATGGGTGGAGGGTACGTCCTCTCCATAGCAACCACCTGGAGTTAAAGCCTATAGACACACACTTGTTTGGAGAAAAAATATTCAAACTGTCCAAGCTGGCATGATGTATCGTCTGTACCTGCAGTGTTAAAGTGTTCCGATGTGTGTGTCTGTGCGCGTGTACGCGGGCACTTTTGTGAAATTGTGTGTTTGTCTGTGTGTGCTCTTTATGTTTTGTGTCTGACAATTTGTCCTCTATTGTATGTTTCTCAGTTTCAGACTGAGCACCTAATTGTTTGTGTGGTATCCATCTTAGCTGGGTCATTCCACTGATAGAGTAGTATAATTTTGAAAAGAACAACTATTTATTTCACCTAATTTTAACATTGTCATAAAGAGCACAAGTTCAACTTCATAGCGGTGAGGAAGGGCGCTTTTGCCCTTTCACGTCACAAGCCATAGACGGTGCACCTCTGTTTAGCTTAATCGAACTCCCACATTGGCGAGGGAAGCCTGAAAGGTTGTCAGGTGACCTCCTCTACTACCTGTCAGAATTTTTTACATACTTTACCTGTCATCCCTTTATTGCACTCTATCCCAGTGGTTAATCAGTTACTGTAGAACCCTGTGAGCACAACTGAACACTGCAGAATGAAGACATTTAAGTATTGGGATGTATATGAATGTCTCCAGAGGTTAAAATATGAAAAATTACTATAAAAAAGGTGACAATTAAAGTAACAGGGTTGACGATTTCATCTTAACCAGCCATAAATGATGGGAGCTTGTTGTGTGCAACAGGGAGGGGCAGTTGAATGCAAGCTTAACAAAACATTGGAACTTTAAATGTTTTATTTGCACACGAAAATACTAAACAGCATGTGCAGGAGAGGTACAAAACCCAGACGTTTTTAAGGCACCTCCCTCTTTCAAATGTTTATAAAACCATACAAAAAATGGTCACACTTGATGTGATCCTCTACAGTTGGTCATACTAACAAACTCTGTTGATAAGCAACTTCTTGCTAAGGTTAGGGTTAGAATAAGGGTTAGGGTAAGGGTTAAGGTTAGGATAAGGGTTAAGGTTAGGGTTAGAGCTAGGTTTAGTTGATAGTTAGTTGAAATGTTACTGGTAGTCTGTAGAGCATCTAGAGATGGACTATCCAAATAAAGTGTTGCCCAAGAATGTATTTTGATTTGTAAGGCCGATAAACAAATAATTGGAGATTTAGGGCTCTATAATCTGTATATCAGAAGTTCAGCTTTACAGCGTGATAGAAATGTAAAGTGGCACTCCAGTCTCCTTTTCACCTCATTTAACACCTGATTTACTTAAAAGACCCACAAGAGCAGAAATTCTATTTTTTCAACTGAAATACGATGCCCAGAGTTTACCCATGATGTTGCACAACGATTTAATCAATAGGTCATGGTTTTAGTCAAAGTTTGATACATTTGGGCTTGAAATGGGAAATCCGAAGTGGGAACCTCAGATTTTTTTGTGGCAATGCTGTGTGTTTACCTGATAAAATGACATGCAGGTCTATCTGACAGCTACATTACTTCCTGTTTACAACCTGTTGTTACTTTGGCTGCAATGCACTTCAACCTGGAGCTGTTGGATTGGCTGACAGTTAAACGGTGAGTAAGGAAATTGCTAATATTATTCTGATGAGCTTTGAATGTCACGATGAATGTGTGAAGTAGCTAAGCAGCTTGGCAAAGCACACGTTAGCCGAACGACTTATCAGGGACCAGCATTAGCTTCATGGCTAATGTCACCTAGCTAACATTAGTTGGATAGCAAGTTAGTGAAATCAAAAGTGGATAGGTGAAATGTCAACACAGCTGGGACACCTCGTCGTTTCTGGAGATGTTATAATGCACATGGCGCTAAAGTAGCAGCAAGAGTAGGCCTATAGGTCACTGGCTAGCTAGGTACAGCATAGCTAACTGTGCGGTGAAGTAAATCCATATGAAGTAAGTTCATATAGCTCAGTGAGTAAATCACTGCTGTAGCAGTACTAACGCTACTTCACTGTCTTATGTTACCAAACACGAAGCTGTCTCCACAGTAATAAACCTAGCTAATTAGCTGCCAAAGGGAATGTGCGAGCTGGCCAAAGTGATACAAAATGCTGCAAAAGTAGTATCAAAACATGCAACCCACAGTTCGGATAAAGTTGTAAGGACAACATTGTTATAATTAGCTAGCTTTCTTTCAAAGTTAAGAGATGGGTGTCTGTGTAATGGAACGACAGTAGCTAGTGAAATTAGTTCATCCCTCAATTTTGCACTTCCGTGTTTAGCAGAGTAACATTCTGTCCTATCCAACAGGCACCAAATGTGAGAAGTAATATTGTAGTTGACCATATATGCCACTGAAAAATAGATTATTCTCTCTCTCCAAAAACTGCAAATCAAATCTAGCAGTTAAGACAATTGGGCCAGTAACCGAAAGGTTGCTGGTTCGAATCCCAGAGCCGGCATGGTGGGAGAAATCTGCTGTTTTGCCCTTGAGCAAGGCAGTTAACCCCCCAATACCTGCTCCACGGGCGCCAATGACATGGACGTCGATTAAGGCAGCCCGCCACACCTCTCTAATTCAGAGGGGTTGGGTTGAATGTGGAAGACGCATTTCGGTTGGATGCATTCAGCTGTGCAACTGACTAGGTATCCCTTTTCCCTTCTCCTAAATTGACCCCAGTTTCATCCATCCATGAATGTTTGTCCATCCCCCTAAAATCCCTCCACCACCTAGGTGAAATAGAGTAGAGAATGTCAGGACTACAAGGCTATACAATCATGGGTTGCTTGAGCCTGTCGTTGATCTACGTAGGGTGGGTAGTAACCCGACAGCACTGTCTTTACTGTGTACAGAAAGAGAATCTGATTCTGTTCTCTAAATGGTAATGTATGGACTGAATACGTAACCGACATAATGACAAATTCAACAACCTACCTGTGTGTTTCATGCGTCTTACAAGACAGAGGATTCCCCAGGCTGAGAGATGCAGACAATGGACAGACTGAGCCAGCAGCGATATTGTTATATTGACAAAGTGAGAAGTGGATGTTTGGTTTTATTTATAATTCAATGCCTGTTCTGGTAATGTTTACACAACCAACTACAATTACAATCTGAGCAAACAATAAAATGGAATATCAATTGTTCATTATAGTCTACTCCTGTGCTCAGGGTTGGTATTGATAATATATTGAGTTCCCGGTAACACTTTACTTGACACCTAGAGTCATAACACTTTATGGCACGGTCATAACAGCTGACATAACATGGTCATAACACATATTTAGAACTGTTGTGACATATATTGTTATTTTATGGCTGGTTATGAGACCTACATACAAGCTAAATAGTAATTTTGTACTCCATACACAAAGAGTTTTATATCTGGATGAAGTTTGGTAATACTAAGTAAATACAAAGGAACATACAGTAGAATTACATGGTATGCATACATTGTAAGATGTTTGATATGCAATGTATTTGGTACAGAATATAAATTATGATTTGACCAAGTGACAGCCTTATTCCAAGGGCAAGAAGTTGGCCTACTGTATTGGTATATTGTTAACGTTACACATTCCAGCTAGCTACTGTCCATCACTGATACATACAACAAGAGTTGCTTTCATTGGCTCCCTACAAAGACTTAAGGGCCAACTGTTATATTTGGTCGTCTAGTAGCCAGCAATTGGGGATACTTGTAAACATTACAACTAGGTCATTCCAGCTGTTGTTTAACTTAAACTGAACAAAAATATAAAACGCAACATGCAACAATTTCAAAGATTTTACTGAGGTACAGTTCATATAAGGAAATCAGTCAATTGAATGGATTTCACATGACTGGGAATACAGATATGCATCTGTTGGTCACAGATACCTTAAAAAAAAGATAAGGGCGTGGATCAGAAAACCAGTCAGTATCTGGTGTGTCCCCCATTTGCCTCACATTTCCTTCGCATTGATTTGATCAGGCTGTTGATTCTGGCCTGTTGAATGTTGTCCCACTCCTTTCAATGGCTGTGCGAAATTGCTGGATATTGGCAGGAATTGGAACACGCCGTCTTACACGTCGATAACCTCACTGCCACCATGGGGCACTCTGTTCACAACATTGACATCAGCAAACCGCTCGCTCACATGATGCCATACACACTGTCTTTCATCTGCTCTGTAAAGTTAATACTGGGATTAATCCATGAAGAGCACACTTCTCCAGCATGCCAGTGGCCATCGAAAGTGAGCATTTGCCTGTTCCTGACTGTTTCTGTATTAAACAAACAACACTACATCATGGGCATGGCAAACAAGACAGCAAAAAAACTGGCTGAATAACAGTCTGGCAGCCAGGCTAGAAGTGCACCAGGGTCTGGCTGCAACAGGCCCACAGCCAGAGACAACATCAAATTACATTTAAAACATGTGTACTTTTTTTTTATATACATTAAAAATACAAAGCAATTAAATACAAGATTTACATCTAAAAGAGTGAAAGTAGAGTGACCGACTGTTATAAAGCTAAAAAAGGTCTGTCTGTTACACATTATTTGAATAATCTGACAGGATTTTAAGTCTGGTGGTGCTTCATGACCATTAAAGGTATAAAGTCAGTAGACTACATCCTCTCTGGTCACCAAGTGTATGTGCTTTCCTCACCCAACACTGCTGTGGCACTACTAATTTTGTCATTTAGCAGACGCTCTCATCCAAAGAGACTTACAGGAACAATTAGGGTTAAGTGCCTTGCTCAAGGGCACATCGACAGATTTTTCACCTAGTCAGCTCGGGGATTTTAACCAGAAACTTTTCAGTTACTGGTCCAACACTCATAACCGCTAGGCTACTTGCCGCCCACATAGCTATACTCTGTGGGGCTCAAGACACAGTGAGGTGGATTAGTTAACATTAGAAACTTCCCCTAAAGAGTAGCAACTGCCAACAGTCCTGTACACTACTGGTCAAAAGTTTTAGAACACCTACTCATTCAAGGGTTTTTAATTTTTACTATTCTCTACATTGTAGAATAATAGTGAAGACATCAAAACTATGAAATAACACATAGAATCATGTAGTAACCAAAGAAGTGTTAAACAAATCAAAATATATTTTATATTTGACATTCTTCAAATAGCCACCCTTTACCTTGATGACAGCTTTGCACACTCTTGGCATTCTCTCAACCAGCTTCACCTGTGTCACGTTCGTTGAGACGGGTCAGACCAAGGTGCAGCGTGATATGCGTACATATTTATTAAAACGAATAAACACTTGACAAAATAAGAAAACAACAAAACCGTGAAGTCAGGGGATTGTGGAGGCCAGGTCAACTGATGCAGCACTTCATCACTCTCCTTCTTGGTAAAATAGACCTTACACAGCCTGGAGGTGTGTTGGATCATTGTCCTGTTGAAAAAGAAATGATAGTTCCACTAAGCCCAAACCAGATGGGATGGCGTATTGCTGCAGAATGCTGTGGTAGCCATGCTGGTTAAGTGTGCCTTGAATTCTAAATAAATCACAGACAGTGTCACCAGCAAATCACCCCCACACCATAACACCACCTCCATAACACATCCAGAGATAATCCGTTCATCCACACCATGTCTCACAAAGACACAGCGGTTGGAACCAGAAATCTCCAATTTGGACTCCAGGCCAAAGGACACATTTTCCACCGGTCAGATGTCCGTTGCTCATGTTTCTTGGCCCAAGCAAGTCTCTTCTTCTTATTGGTGTCCTTTAGTAGTGGTTTCTTTGCAGCAATTCGACTATGAAGGCCTGATTCACACAGTCTCCTCTGAACAGTTGATGTTGAGATGTGTCTGTTACTTGAACTCTGTGAAGCATTTATTTCGGCTGCAATTTCTGAGGCTGGTAACTCTAATGAACTTATCCTCTGCAGCAGAGGTAACTCTGGGTCTTCCATTACATTGGCGGTCCTCATGAGAGCCAGTTTCATCATAGCGCTTGATGGTTTTTGCAACTTTCAAAGTTCTTGAAATGTTCCGTATTGACTGACCTTCATGTCTTAAAGTAATGATGGACTGTAGTTTCTCTTTGCTTATTTGAGCTGTTCTTGCCATAATATGGACTTGGTCTTTTACCTAATAGGGCTATCTTCTGTATACCCCTCCTACCTTGTCACAACACAACTGATTGGCTCAAACACATTAAGAAGGAAATAAATTCCACAAATTAACTTTTAAGAAGGCACACCTGTTAATTGAAATGCATTCCAGGTGACTACCTCATGAAGCTGGTTGAGAGAATGCCAAGAGTGTGCAAAGCTGTCATCAAGGCAAAGGGTGGCTATTTAAAGAATATCAAATAAAAAATATGTTTTGATTTGTTTAACACTTTTTTGGTTACTACATGATTCCATATGTGTTATTTCATAGTTTGGATGTCTTCACTATTCTAAAATGTAGAAAATAGTAAAAATAAAGAAAAACCCTTGAATGAGTAGGTGTTGTAAAACTTTTGACCGGTAGTGTATGTATGTCAAGAGTGTACAATTACTGACAACATCAAAATAGTACAAATACCAATCTTCACCACCGCCACTGCATATATTAAATGTCAGCCTGTCCACTTCTGAAAACACTAATTTGAAACATTTCTCAGTATTCACACACAGATCCCTTCTCTAGGATCCAGATAGCTTCGTCTAATAACGACTTCCCCAACAAGAGAACTTCAGTTAAATGTATGTGAATGTAAAGGATGTCTGGTTAGCCTGTGCTTTTCTGTTATTGTGCTTAGACAGTCCATACATTGTCTATGTCCCGGTCCTTTCTCACTACCTGAGAGTAAACTGTGTCTTCCCTTAAAGGATGCTGGTTCCCCACTGCCACTGCAGAGTAGGTGACATCCTCAGCTGGCTTGACATCTGCATCTTTCTGGTCTTCTCCAGATGTGTCGTGTGCTTTGCTCTTGGCAATGTTGAATCTGACGATCTCCGAATAAACCAGGTCCTGGGGAAAGACAAAGAGAGGATGAGAGAGCTGAGGATTGCTGAATGATTACAAATATAATGTGACTTTCTGAAATCTTAGGCTGGAATTCAGTCAAACGCACAACAAAAAACAAATTTTCATTAGTTCTCTGTTCCTTCCTTGTGTGGACACAAGCTGAAGCTAAACAACCTCACCTCTTATCTTCCTGTCCCTGTCCTGTCTGCATTGAACACCAGGCTGCTTGCATCTGAAAAACAACCACAGAGGGTTTTGCAGAAAGCAGAAGGGGAACTTGAGTCGTGTGCATGGTAAAAAATATGGTTTCTACTCACCAATGCTGACAGAGGGGTTGAATAAAGCCTCACGCCTAGGTAGAGAGAATTATATAAATAGATTCACTGGTAAAACACAACATTCAGTTCCTCTGCACTTCTAATGACCTTAAAGACCATGAGTATATAGATCTACTGAAAAATAACTAAATACGTTTGATCAAACTTATGAAGTTGCATACATAAATGCTATGCACTGAAAATTATTTACTAACGTCTAACTAACACACGCACATAAACTCAGCAAAAAAAGAAATGTCCTCTCACTGTCAACTGCGTTTCTTTTCAGCAAACTTAACATGTGTAAATATTTGTATGAACATTACAAGATTCAACAACTGAGACATAAACTGAACAAGTTCCACAGACATGTGACTAACATAAATGGAATAATGTGTCCCTGAAACAAAGGGGGGTCAAAATCAAAAGTAACAGTCAGTATCTGGTGTGGCCACCAGCTGCATTAAGTACTGCAGTGCATCTCCTCATCATGGACTGCACCAGATTTGCCAGTTCTTGCTGTGAGATGTTACTCCACTCTTCCACCAAGGCACCTGCAAGTTCCCTGACATTTCTGGGGGGAATGGGCCTAGCCCTCACCCTCTGATCCAACAGGTCCCAGACGTGCTCAATGGGATTGAGATCCGGGCTCTTCGCTGGCCATGGCAGAACACTGACATTCCTGTCTTGCAGGAAATCACACACAGAACGAGCAGTATGGCTGGTGGCATTGTCATGCTGGAGGGTCATGTCAGGATGAGCCTGCAGGAAGGGTACCACATCAGGGAGGAGGATGTCTTCCCTGTAACGCACAGCATTGAGATTGCCTGAAATGACAACAAGCTCAGTCCGATGATGCTGTGACACACCGCCCCAGACCATGATGAACCCTCCACCTCCAAATCGATCCCGCTTAATTCCTTAGACGATAAACGCGAATCCGACCATCACCCCTGGTGAGACAAAACCGTGACTCGTCAGTGAAGAGCAATTTTTTGCCAGTCCTGTCTGGTCCAGCGATGGTGGGTTTGTGCCCATAGGCGGCGTTGTTGCAGATTATGTCTGGTGAGGACCTGCCTTACAACAGGCCTACAAGCCCTCAGTCCAGCCTCTCTTAGCCTATTGTGGACAGCCTGAGCACTGATGGAGGGATTGTGCGTTCCTGGTGTAACTCGGGCAGTTTTTGTTGTCATCCTGTACCTGTCCCGCAGGTGTGACGTTCGGATGTACCGATCCTGTGCAGGTGTTGTTACACGTGGTCTGCCACTGCGAGGACGTTCAGATGTCCGTCCTGTCTCCCTGTAGTGCTGTCTTAGGCGTCTCACAGTATGGACATTGCAATTTATTGCCCTGGCCACATCTGCAGTCCTCATGCCTCCTTGCAGCATGCCTAAGGCACATTCACGCAGATCAGCAGGGACCCTGGGCATCTTTCTTTTGGTGTTTTTCAGAGTTAGTAGAAAGGCTTCTTTCGAGTCCTAAGTTTTCATAACTGTGACCTTAATTGCCTACCGTCTGTAAGCTGTTAGTGTCTTAACGACCGTTACACAGGTGCATGTTCATTTATTGTTTATGGTTAATTGAACAAGCATGGGAAACAGTATTTAAACCCTTTACAATGAAGATCTGTGAAGTTATTTGGATTTTTACAAATAATCTTTGAAAGACAGGGTCCTGAAAAAGGGAAGTTTCTTTTTTTGCTGAGTTTATTTGATGATATCATATGACTGTAGGTGTCTGATGATACATTCCATTCCATTGAGATACATACAGTATATATTTATTATGTTCTCTTTAATTACAGACAGTGTACACACACCTCTTCCTGAGAATGATGAGGTAAGCTGTGGCTGTCATGACAACTTTAAATTTAAATTTAAATTGGTCATTTAGCAGACGCTCTTATCCAGAGCGACTTACAGGAGCAATTAGGGTTAAGTGCCTTGCTCAAGTGCACATCGACAGATTTTTCACCTAGTCGGCTCGGGGATTAGAACCAGCGACCTTTCGGTTACTGGCACAACGCTCTTACCCACTAAGCTACCTGCCGCCCGTTACCAGGAGGGCTGCAGTAACAATTCCCACAACCTCGCCAGATGATGGAGGTGGAGACTGACTGAACTTTTTTGAGGAAAAGATCATGACCATTAGAAAGCAAATTACGGACTCCTCTTTGAATCTGCATATTCCTCCAGGGCTCAGCTGTCCTGGATCTGCACAGCTCTGCGAGGGCCTGGGATCGGGAGAGACACTTAAGTGTTTTAGTACTATATCTCTTGACACAATGATGAAAATAATCATGGCCTCTAAACCTTCAAGCTGCATACTGGATCCTATTCCTACTAAACTGCTGAAGGAGCTGCTTCCTGTGCTTGGCCCTCCTATGTTGAACATAATAAACAGCTCTCTATCCACCGGATGTGTACCAAACTCACTAAAAGTGGCAGTGATAAAGCCTCTCTTGAAAAAGCCAAACCTTGACCCGGAAAATATAAAAAACTATCGGCCTATATCGAATCTTCCATTCCTCTCAAAATTTTTAGAAAAAGCTGTTGCGCAACAACTCACTGCCTTTCTGAAGACAAACAATGTATACGAAATGCTTCAGTCTGGTTTTAGACCCCATCATAGCACTGAGACTGCACTTGTGAAGGTGGTAAATGACCTTTTAATGGCGTCAGACCGAGGCTCTGCATCTGTCCTCGTGCTACTAGACCTTAGTGCTGCCTTTGACACCATCGATCACCACATTCTTTTGGAGAGACTGGAAACCCAAATTGGTCTACACGGACAAGTTCTGGCCTGGTTTAGATCCTACCTGTCGGAAAGATATCAGTTTGTCTCTGTGAATGGTCTGTCCTCCGACAAATCAACTGTACATTTCGGTGTTCCTCAAGGTTCCGTTTTAGGACCACTATTGTTTTCACTATATATTTTACCTCTTGGGGATGTTATTCGAAAACATAATGTTAACTTTCACTGCTATGCGGATGACACACAGCTGTACATTTCAATGAAACATGGTGAAGCCCCAAAATTGCCCTCGCTAGAAGCCTGTGTTTCAGACATAAGGAAGTGGATGGCTGAAAACTTTTTACTTTTAAACTCGGACAAAACAGAGATGCTTGTTCTAGGTCCCAAGAAACAAAGAGATCTTCTGTTAAATCTGACAATTCATCTTGATGGTTGTAAAGTCGTCTCAAATAAAACTGTGAAGGACCTCGGCGTTACTCTTGACCCTGATCTCTCTTTTGACGAACATCAAATCAATCAACCTTTAAGTCTTTACTGAAGACTTATCTCTTCAGTAGGTCATATGATTGAGTGTAGTCTGGCCCAGGAGTGTGAAGGTGAACGGAAAGGCTGGAGCAACGAACAGCCCTTGCTGTCTCTGCCAGGCCGGTTCCCCTCTCCACTGGGGTTCTCTGCCTCTAACCCTGTTGCAGGGGCTGAGTCACTGGCTTGCTGGTGCTCTTTCATGCCGTCCCTGGGAGGGGTGCGTCACTTGAGTGGGTTGAGTTACTGACGTGATCTTCCTGTCTGGGTTGGCGCCCCCCCCTTGGTTTGTGCTGTGGTGGAGACCTCTGTGGGCTATACTCGGCCTTGTCTCAGGATTGTAAGTTGGTGGTTGGGGATATCCCTCTAGTGGTGCGGGGGCTGTGCTTTGGCGGAGTGGGTGGGGTTATATCCTTCCTGTTTGGCCCTGTCCGGGGGTTTCTTCGGATGGGGCCACAGTGTCTCCGGACCGCTCCTGTCTCAGCCTCCAGTATTTATGCTGCAGTAGTTTATGTGTCGGGGGGCTGGGGTTAGTTGGTTATACCTGGAGTACTTCTCCTGTCTTATCCAGTGTCCTGTGTGAATTTAAGTATGCTCTCTCTAATTCTCTCGTTCTCTCTTTCTCTCTGAGAACCTGAGCCCTAGGACCATACGTCAGGACTACCGGGCATGATGACACCTTGCTGTCCCCAGTCCGCCTGGCCTTGCTGCTATTCCAGTTTCAACTGTTCTGCCTGCGGCTACGAAACCCCTACCTGTCCCAGACCTGCTGTTTTCAACTCTTAATGATCGGCTATGAAAAGCCAACTGAGAGACCTGAGCCCTAGGACCATACGTCGGGACTACCGGCCGTGGTGACTCCTTGCTGTCCCCAGTCCGCCTGGCCTTGCTGCTATTCCAGTTTCAACTGTTCTGCCTGCGGTTATGGAACCCCTACCTGTCCCAGACCTGCTGTTTTCAACTCTTAATGATCGGCTATGAAAAGCCAACTGAGATTTATTCCTGATTATTATTTGACCATGCTTGTCACTTATGAACATTTTTGAACATCTTGGCATGGTTCTGTTATAATCTCCACCCGGCACAGCCAGAAGAGGACTGGCCACCCCTCATAGCCTGGTTCCTCTCTAGGTTTCTTCCTAGGTTTTCGCCTTTCTAGGGAGTTTTTCCTAGCCACCGTGCTTCTACACCTGCATTACTAGCTGTTTGGGGTTTTAGGCTGGGTTTCTGTACAGCACTTCGAGATATTAGCTGATGTAAGAAGGGCTATATAAAATAAAATTGATTGATTGATTGAAACAGAACCAATGTCAACTCTTTGACCTCTGACCCAGCTGATTGTCAGACTGAATACTACAATATCTACAGTAAAACTATTGCCACTAATCAAGATTTATTTCTCAATCATTTCATAAGATCCTTTCTTTTCTTGCCGATGTTAAGAGTTCCATACTCACCCAGTACAGTGAGGATGGTTGTTATCTCAAATGAGCCACTGGGGAAGGCTGTCAGGAGACAGATGTATTTCCCTGCATCAGTCATCTCCACATATTTTATAGTAATAGAGGCTCCAGCGAACTCCAACCTCCCTTTTAGGGGCGACTCAAAAAAAATTTGCCCATGGAAAGGGCTAAAGATAGCTATGGAAACCTTTTTGCTATCTGAGTTCTCCCACTGCCACTCAGCCTGAGTGAGATTGCCCTGGAGCAACTCACAACGCAGTGTGACATCATTACCCAGGTACCCCGTCACCTGTGGGTCAACACTGACCTGAGCTTCCAACACTACTAGAGATGGAGACCGAAGAGGAGCGAGAGATGGAGAGAGAGAGAGAGAGAGAGAGAGGGATTACGAACCGTTGACTTTATTTTTATTTTTACACAGAATCATACAGTAGTTCTATTATTGTTTTTTAGCTTCTGTTTTCCCCTCTAGTCTGGGTTGTGTTCATTTGGGCACAACATATCAAAATATTTTGCAACTGAGAAATAAAATGAGTATTCCTTTTTGGACAAGTTCAGATAGTAACTCCCTGTTTTCTTCATGTCTACTGAACACAACTCTAGGTTAACAGGACCTTCTCTATTTTCCCTCCAGGTTAACAGGACCTTCTATATTTCCCCTCCAGGTTAACAGGACCTTCTCTATTAATGAAAGTCATAAATAAAAAGTTGTCTTACCTGAAGATAAGCCAATGTATGCCAGCAGCAAAACGGCAGACAGTCGGCTTGTTTCCATAGCACTCCTGCTACACAAAATATTCAAATGTGATCTGTGTGATCTATGGCCTACACGCGGTCAAAACACTTTTAACTGGGGGCGCTGTTGGAAGCCAAGGATGTAGCACACGTCTCCCTATCGCTCCTGAGTTAGTGACCAAATTTATATATTTAACTTTGCAAAACTGCATACATTTCTGTTTGCCCAGGCGTCTGAAGAGACCCATAAAGAACTCAGTTCAAGTTTAATAAATTTAAATTCGTAATGACATCAACCCGACCAAAAACAGAGTCTGCAAGAGCAGGCCGCAACAAGCCTGCAACTTCTCCCGATTCACCCCCGCCACCGAACGCTACCAATGCCGGCCCCACGGAAACACTGACTGTGGAGATGCTACAATCCGTGATAGGCACCCTCAAAACCGACATTTTCGGAAAAATTGACTGTCTCTCTACCAACCTCAGGTCAGAGATATCAACGATCAAAGACGAGCTTAAAAAATCTATCGAGAGTATACAGAATAAGCTCGACGCACATGGGGTGACTTTATCGGATTTGGAGCGAGGGGCTACAGACCACAGCACTCGCATTAGCGAGCTAGAGGCTAGCGTCGGCTCATTGACAACTAGGGTGGCATTCCTCGATAATAGATGCGAAGATATGGAAAGTAGAATGCGGAGGAACAACATTCGTCTACTGGGAATACCGGAGGGAGTGGAGGGCCCAAGACCCACGGAGTACATGGCCCAGCTACTTCAGGAGCTGCTCGGGCTAGAGGAGAAGCCATTGCTAGACCGGGCTCACCGCACTCTGCGTAGCCGACCCAGGGATGGAGAACCCCCACGACCATTTGTCATCAGGGTGCATTTCTTTCACGTCCGCAACGACATACTGAGAAGATCGGGAGAAGCATCCCCTCTTCTACATAAGGGTAAAAGAGTCTCGATATTTGCGGACTACACAACAGCTGTGGCTAAGAGGCGGGCTAGCTTTGGAGCTGTGAAACGCCAACTACACACCTGCCCGGGCGTGAAGTTCGGCCTCATCTACCCTGCGGTTTTGAGACTGACTTTACCGGACGGTTCCATGCACAGATTCGAGGACCCGGCTATAGCGGCAGATTTCATCAACAAGAACGTGAAAGCGGCTGTTGTACCGCATGGTTTGTAACAAATGGTTGGCTAGCTGGTCTTCCTAGCAGGCTAGTTAGCAGGCCGAATGGGTGACTAACGAAGCCATCTCTGCTGGGTTCATCGACATATGAATGTCATTCTCTTCTTTATCTCTTTATTTCCAGCCCAGGTTTGCCGCCTCTAATGCCAATATCTGGGGGTCTGCATGGCTGTTTCAGTCTGATCATTTACCATCTGCGTCGAGGTTAAACCTCTCTTAATCGAGGATAGCTTTCCTTAGACTCTATTGGGGACCATTCTATTCATGTTTGGCTTACTCTAGTTAAATGGTCACTAATCTTAGGTAGCACAGAGTAAGAGTTATCATGCTTAGCTCTAAACTTTCTTCGTATTTAGGGTTTTGCTTGCATCTCATTTGGGGAGATGCTTCGGCAAGGGCGGGTGTGAGGGAAGGGTTTGTTCATGTATATAGTTTGTATATGTTTTTTGTGCCTCTTCGTTTGTCTTTGTTTTTTACATTTGCGCTTTTAGGTTCAACTAAGATCTTCAGTTTACATTGTACCTTGTCCTTTACACATCCTCTCTCTCTCTTAAGATATGACTCAGCCTAGTGTAGCCCATACTGCTGGAGGGAATGGCTTTAATTTTCTTACTTGGAACTGCAGGGGCATAAATAACCCAGTTAAACGTAGTAAGGTGCTACACCATCTTCATCATTTGAAAGCTCACATCATCTTTCTCCAAGAAACTCATCTGAAGGTATCACAACACTCAAGTCTTAGGTGCAGATGGGTGGGTCAGGTGTTCCATTCCTCATTTCAGAGTAAGGCGAGAGGGGTGGCTATTTTACTTCACAGATCGGTACCTTTTACATGTTCTAAGGTGATCGCAGATCCCCATGGTAGATATATAATTGTCAGTGGTAGGCTGCTCAATACAAAGGTTCTTCTTGTTAATATCTATGCTCCTAATTGGGACAATGGTGATTTTTTCAAATCGGTTTTCTCTACACTCCCAGATATGTCCACCCATATGTTGATTTTAGGAGGTGACTTTAACTGTTGGTTAGACCCACAATTGGATCGATCCTCCACTAAACCTACCACCCTATCAACCTCAGCTAGAGTTGTTCGAACCTTTATGTCTGAATTCGCAGTCTCAGATCCTTGGAGAATGGTTAATCCAGCTGGGAAAGCATACTCTTTTTTCTCATCGGTTCACCACACTTTTACGCGCATAGACTACTTCCTTGTTGATGACCGGATCCTCCACTCCATAACTTCATGTTCATATAACCCAATTGTTGTATCTGACCACGCCCCTGTTACTATGGAAGTAGCTTTTCAAAATGTTGACAATCAGCGACCGCCTTGGCGACTAAAAACTCAACTGCTCAGTAATGAACACTTTGTCAATTTTGTTTTGAGTCAAATCGACTTTTTCATGATTACAAATAGAACCCCAAACATCTCTGCGTCTACTCTCTGGGAAACTTTGAAAGCTTATATCAGAGGTGAAATTATCTCCTACACCGCACATGAGAACAAATTGAAAAGGAATAGGTTATCTATGCTAACACGCTGTATTGCCCAATTAGATGACATTTATGCCGTTTCACCATCCCCGGATATTTATAAGGAACGTTTAACTCTGCAAGCAGAATTTGACACACTATTAACAGACCAGGTTACTGAAATGCTTGTCAAGTCTAGGAGCACTTACTATGAACAAGGAGAGAAAGCCAGTAAATTATTAGCTCACAAGTTACGTCAACAATCATCATCATCTCAGATTACAAAAATTCGTACATCATCTGGGATATCATTAGATCCTGGGGGGATCAATGAGGAGTTCAAGAGATTTTACCAGTCTCTATATACCTCTGAAAGTAAAGCGGATACACTGGAATTGGATAATTTCTTCCACTCACTATCTGTGCCTTCGGTCGGCCGGGATTTGGTAAAAAAATTAGAGCAGCCGATCACTGTTGAAGAACTGTCTAACGCTGTCAAATCCCTTCAATCTGGGAGAAGCCCAGGGCCTGATGGCTACCCGACAGAGTTTTATAAAAAGTTTATCACCAAAATAGCCCCTATTCTAATTGAAATGTACAATGATGCATTTGTAAATGGTGCTCTCCCACATACTCTCACTCAAGCAACCATTTGTGTTATTCTTAAAAAAAACAAAGACCCTCTTGACTGTGCATCATACCGTCCAATTAGCCTGCTAAATGTGGACTATAAAATTCTAGCCAAAATTCTGGCAACGCGGCTAGAAACAGTCCTCCCATCAATTATCTCTCCGGATCAAACAGGATTTATAAAAAATAGACACTCATTCTTCAATCTCCGAAGATTATTTAATATTATATACAATCCTTCTGTCGACAATACCTCTGAAGCCATTATATCCCTGGACGCGGAGAAAGCGTTTGATCGGGTGGAATGGAAATACCTTTTTTACACTCTAAATAAATTTGGCTTTGGCTCCAAATTCATGACCTGGATAAAACTTCTGTACTCATCCCCCCAAGCCTCTGTCAGGACTAATAACACTCAATCAGATCGCTTCCCTCTGCAAAGATCGACACGTCAGGGTTGCCCTTTAAGTCCCTTACTGTTTGCCCTCGCCATAGAGCCACTTGCAATAGCACTTCGCTCCAACCCCCTCATCAAAGGCATAGTCAGATACGGGCACGAACACAAACTGTCTTTATATGCAGATGATTTATTAATATACACATCCAATCTTTCTGTCTCTGTCCCTGCTGCCCTTGCCACTTTCGCATCCTTCGGTCACATATCAGGGTATAAACTAAATCTCAGTAAAAGTGAATTGATGCCACTTAACATGGCTGCAAAAAAATCCCCTTTACATAACTTGCCATTTAAAATAGCACACAGCAGTTTTATTTATCTCGGGGTACATGTCACAATTAGGTTTGAAAACCTTTTTCAAGCCAACTTTGCTCCTCTCTTAACCCGTACTAAGGACGATTTGGAACGGTGGTCTTTGCTACACCTCTCCTTAGTTGCTAGAATTAACTCTATTAAAATGAATACTCTCCCTAAATTCTTATACCTCTATCAGTGCCTTCCAATATTTCTACCCAATACATTTTTCAAAGAGATCGACGGCCTAATTCTACCCTTTATATGGGACAAAAAGCCTCCTAGGATGCGAAAACAGCTCTTGCAGAGGCCCAAACCAGACGGCGGTCTAGCTCTACCAGATTTCAGATTCTATTATTGGGCCGCTAACCTTAGGATCATTCAGTACTGGTTGCAGAGCAGAGTAATATTCCCACCCCCAACTTGGCTGGAGATGGAGGCTGCCTCGTCTACACCGGCATCACTGTCTTCCCTCGCTCACTCCTCTATTACAGGCCCTTACTCCTCCTTCACCAATAATACATGTGTCAAAACAACATTGAAGATCTGGAATCAATTTAGGCGCCACTTTGGGTTTCAAACAACCTCTTCCTTGGCTCCGGTAGCCTCAAACCCAGCTTTTCCCCCATCTATGATTGATGGTGCTTTCTCAACATGGTCTAATCTCGGTATTAAAAGATTCAGAGATCTGTATACTAACAATACATTTAGTACGTTTCAACAACTATCAGCTAAATTTGGTCTCCCCAGACATCATTTTTTTAGATTCTTACAAGTCCGGAGTTACATCCGCAGCATAGATCCAGGATTCCCCAACCTTTCTAGTGGAACACAGTTCGACACATTTCTCACCCCTCTTCCTAATCAGAAAGGCACAATGTCAATAATCTATAGTCAAATTTGCTCACTACAAGCCATCTCATTAAACAATATCAAATCCTCTTGGGAGGAGGAACTGGGTGAGGAAATATCTGATGAACTATGGGAAGAGGCACTCAAAAGGGTACATAGCTCTTCTATTTGCGCTCGACACGGCCTCATCCAATGCAAACTCATTCATAGGGCCCACTGGACCAAAGCAAGACTATCAAAAATTTACAAGGATGTGAACCCTAATTGTGTTCGATGTAACCAGTCCCCTGCTAATCATGTGCACATGTTTTGGTGCTGCCCATCTCTTGTTGGTTTCTGGAAAGACATCTTTAACACACTCTCAGAATTAAGCGGCACACAGATCGAGCCAGACCCTCTCATTGCATTATTTGGAGTTTCCTTACCCACAATACAATTGACCAAAATGAATAAGGATGTAATTGCCTTTGTCACGTTGTTAGCGAGACGATTAATTTTACTTAGATGGAAATCCTCTGCAGCCCCTTCTCATGCTCTTTGGATTAAATCTATTTTGAATTGCATAAAGTTGGAGAAAATAAAACAGACACTCAATGGGTCTGTAGACAAATTTTATGCAAAGTGGGCTCCCTTCTTTTCTTATGTCAAAAGAATACATTTCCCTGCAGTTCCAGAGTGATGTATATTTATATATTGGTGATGTACGAAGCCTGGTATGTGCATATACGACATCTCGGATGTTAAGGACGGTAATAACTGTGCTAGCTGACCTATAACAACTGGATCAAAACAGATATTTTTCCTTTTTTTTTTTTTTTTTTTTTTTTGTGTTTTATCTTATTTATGTACTTAATGTCTATTTTTTCTTTCATGTCTGTCTCTCCATGTTTTGCTGTATCGTTGTCTTCAAATTGTTGTTCCATATTCATACCAAATAACTTTCAAGTGCAATTATTTACTAAATGCTGGTACTGAAAATTCAATAAACAAAGTATATAAAAAAAAAAAAAAAAAAAAAAAAAAAAAAAAAAACTTTTAACTTGTAAGAAAAATTACATTAAATGAATTGAAGCATTCGATCAACCAGGAACTGAGCATGGACCTTGGAAGAGTCTCTTTGGGCTACTTTTCTAATGTGGGTTAACAACCCGCTATAGATAGAGAAGTGAAAATATAGGAAGCATATTTCGTGCTTCCTCCCATGAGTGTCGTAGACTGTGTCAAAAGTGCTTCTGGTTATTAGGACCTTTTTTTAGACTGTGGTCAGTATGACTGCTGCTGATTTGTCAACATCAGGCAAGTCAGGAGTATTCTTTAATTGCCTGAAGATTATGATCACTTGCCCATGTTTAAAACACTTTTGCGTGAGCGTGTGCACGTGTGTGCGTGCGTGCAGGTGTGTAGGAAGGGTTATATTTGGATTGCTTCTCACTCAGAGATGACAATCAGCGTTACAAGCACTGCTAGCACAATCCTAGTGACAGACCCCACTGACAACGTTACTGATGATGGTGGCTCTTCTGAAAACACAATATGACCTGGTTACACATACAGCCTTGATTTCCCACACCATCTCTTGTTCTTTAGTGCATTTTGCGGGATGGATTACTAGACAGGAGCATTACAAATAATGGCAAGAATGATAAATACATAATAAATAACGTTTGTTTGATAGGATAACTCACATTAACCTTCGGAGTTACTGGCAATCTTTGTCACCAGTTAACTATTTACACTTAATGTAGTCTACCCTTGTGATTTTCAATGGCAGAACTCTCAGAACTCTTTTTACAGCTTTTTGCACTGTAACTCTTTTTCCAATATCTCTTTTGTACAGTGAGGATGGTTGTTTCTTTAAGAGTGCCACTGATGGAGCCTGCCCATTTACAGGTGTATTTCCCAGCATCTGTCATCTTCACATCTTTTATAGTGATGGAGGGATTGCCTCTGGAAGTATTAGCCAACTCCACGCTCCCTTTTAGTGGCGACTAAGGAATGTAAGACTTAAAATCTAAGGAAGCAATGTATAGGATAATACTTTATGAAGTTGATGTCCTGTCCACTGTTATTCGAAGCTGTTTGTTTGAAGAGCATTCAGATGTCCTTTACAACCATAGAGGTAGATAGACACTTGGACCAAAACCTGTTTTAGCAAGTCAGCGTTGTTGAGGGCTTTCACCATTTTGAAGTAGTCAGCTGGATGGGTTGAGGAAGGATCACAGAATTCCATCCAGGTCAACAGGAGGGGTCAGCCAATGAATTATACTCTTGGGCAAACATACAGTGGGGGAAAAAGTATTTAGTCAGCCACCAATTGTGCAAGTTCTCCCACTTAAAAAGATGAGAGAGGCCTGTAATTTTCATCATAGGTACACGTCAACTATGACAGACAAAATAAGAAAAACAAATCCAGAAAATCACATTGTAGGATTTTTAATGAATTTATTTGCAAATTATGGTGGAAAATAAGTATTTGGTCAATAACACAAGTTTCTCAATACTTTGTTATATACCCTTTGTTGGCAATGACACAAGTCAAACATTTTCTGTAAGTCTTCACAAGGTTTTCACACACTGTTGCTGGTATTTTGGCCCATTCCTCCATGCAGATCTCCTCTAGAGCAGTGATGTTTTGGGGCTGTCGCTGGGCAACACGGACTTTCAACTCCCTCCAAAGATGTTCTATTGGGGTTGAGATCTGGATACTGGCTAGGCCACTCCAGGACCTTGAAATGCTTCTTACGAAGCCACTCCTTTGTTGCCCGGGCGGTGTGTTTGGGATCATTGTCATGCTGAAAGACCCAGCCACGTTTCATCTTCAATGCCCTTGCTGATGGAAGGAGGTTTTCACTTAAAATCTCACGATACATGGCCCCATTCATTCTTTCCTTTACACGGATCAGTCGTCCTGGTCCCTTTGCAGAAAAACAGCCCCAAAGCATGATGTTTCCACCCCCATGCTTCACAGTAGGTATGGCGTTCTTTGGATGCAACTCAGCATTCTTTGTCCTCCAAACACGATTAGTTGAGTTTTTACCAAAAAGTTATATTTTGGTTTCATCTGACCATATGACATTCTCCCAATCCTCTTCTGGATCATCCAAATGCACTCTAGCAAACTTCAGACGGGCCTGGACATGTACTGGCTTAAGCAGGGGGACACGTCTGGCACTGCAGGATTTGAGTCCCTGGCGGCGTAGGGCGTTACTGATGGTAGGCTTTGTTACTTTGGTCCCAGCTCTCTGCAGGTCATTCACTAGGTCCCCCCGTGTGGTTCTGGGATTTTTGCTCACCGTTCTTGTGATCATTTTGACCACACGGGGTGAGATCTTGCGTGGAGCCCCAGATCGAGGGAGATTATCAGTGGTCTTGTATGTCTTCCATTTCCTAATAATTGCTCCCACAGTTGATTTCTTCAAACCAAGCTGCTTACCTATTGCAGATTCAGTCTTCCCAGCCTGGTGCAGGTCTACAATTTTGTTTCTGGTGTCCTTTGACAGCTCTTTGGTCTTGGCCATAGTGGAGTTTGGAGTGTGACTGTAGTTGTGGACAGGTGTCTTTTATACTGATAACAAGTTCAAACAGGTGCCATTAATACAGGTAACGAGTGGAGGACAGAGGAGCCTCTTAAAGAAGAAGTTACAGGTCTGTGAGAGCCAGAAATCTTGTTTGTTTGTAGGTGACCAAATACTTATTTTCCACCATAATTTGCAAATAAATTCATAAAAAATCCTACAATGTGATATTCTGGAGAAAAAAATTCTCAATTTGTCTGTCATAGTTGACGTGTACCTATGATGAAAATTACAGGCCTCTCTCATCTTTTTAAGTGGGAGAACTTGCACAATTGGTGGCTCACTAAATACTTTTTCCCCCCACTGTAGCATAACTGCAGGAGGCAGTTAATCCTTAAGAGTTGATTGATGCACCCGTGGGTTCCATATGTTAAGCAAGTGATATAACCTTTTTTTGGTTATATAAGGATTTTCTTATTAGACTATGGTCAATATGGCTGCTGCTGATTTGTCAACATAACTTGTTATTGATAATACAGTAGGCCTATACTGTAGGTGGTTATGAAAAAAGCCTTTTGTGGATTACACTCAGAACCTGGGGTATCAGACAACCTTATATAGTCGCAGTTGTATTATTTTACACCGTAGCGTCATAAATGTTCTTATTATAGGTTGATTCACATATATCATTTCAGGCAAATTTTCATTTGCAGCTTTCTTCCACCACAAAGAGAAGTGAAGGTGATGCACTGAACAACCTCAGCCCATCCAGAACATACTGTACCACTCTGTCCTGCCTCCACTGTCTTCCTCCATCCAGAACATACTGTACCACTCTGTCCTGCCTCCACTGTCTTCCTCCATCCAGAACATACTGTACCACTCTGTCCTGCCTCCACTGTCTTCCTCCATCCAGAACATACTGTACCACTCTGTCCTGCCTCCACTGTCTTCCTCCATCCAGAACATACTGTGCCACTCTGTCCTGCCTCCACTGTCTTCCTCCATCCAGAACATACTGTACCACTCTGTCCTGCCTCCACTGTCTTCCTCCATCCAGAACATACTGTACCACTCTGTCCTGCCTCCACTGAGTCTTCCTCACTGTTGACTGTAAGTGAGTATGAGGGGTAAATCATTCTGATGGGGATTGAGTTCGTGTTCCTTATGCGAACACAGGCACAGTAACTTCCGTGCCAATAGGATTATATCACTTACTTGGCTTCTATATAATTATCAACAGAATTAAATATAACATTTATAGTACATGTTATATATTTACCTATTTAACATTATTTATATGTATCTCTATGCTTATCACTTGTTGGTCATATTGTTCTTATCATAGCTATTGTTATTAGGCAGTTTATTTTATAGATAAGTATCCAACAGTCCCTTGGCCCACACCAGAGTTGTGTTCCCCCCACTTCCCAATACACATTTCCCAAACAACACTGACCTCCTGTGGTGAGATTAAACATAGCACACACACAATGATTAATCAATGATTATTCTAAATCTGTTTATTCATCTGCAGATACTTTTTGTTTTTCAACATATTTACATTTTTATATGTGTATACCTATTAGCCAAAATACCCAACCATTGTAAAATACATGTAATGCTTGGCATCTTCATGGAACCTGCCAGGTCAGCTGATCAAAGCCATGCTGGCCTTGTTCGAGAGAATCAAAACCATGAAGTATCATGGATAAATTGTGACTGACTGATCTACAAATATTTATGATGCAAGGTGGCGGAGAGGAGACAGGGTCCATGCTGCACCGTCAGCAGCCGTAGAGCTCCCATAGGCTCCAGAGAGGGGGTATAATCCACATGATAGTAGTTCACGGGATACCCCTGAGCCATACTCCACTGGACCGCCGGATTTGTGACTTTGCTGACATCACTACAGTATGGTGGCCCACAGTGCCCACCTGCAGTCCATCAAATGAACCAGCAGGGAAGGCTGTCAGGATACAGGTGTAGTTCTCAGCGTCAGTCATCTCCACATCTTTTATAGTGAAGGAGGGATCCTCTGTGGAAGCACCAGAGAACTCCACCCTCCCTTTTAGGCGCAAATCATAAATGTGTTGCCCAAAGGTAGGGCTAAAGTGAGCTATGCCAACCTGTTTTCTATCTGATTGCTCCCACCACCACATAACCTGAGTGAGGTTGTCCTGGAGCAACTGACTAAGTAGTGTGACATCATTAGCCAGGTACGCCATCATCTGTCGGTCAAAGCTGACCTGAGCTTGCAAAAGCTAGAGAATCAGAGACAATCAGAGAGACACACACACCCACAGAAAGAGAGCCAGAGAGAGAGAAACATAAACTAGGAATAATCAGACGATCAACTAGCTGACCTGCAGAATTCTCTTTGCATCCCTACAGATTGTTTGACCAAACAGCAGCTTAATTGTTGGGGAAGAGACCCCATGTTTGACTCAAGTTAAGTAACAGTATTAGTGAGTGGTGGACTGAAGGTATGTATTAGTGTAAAATTATAGAAAGAATGTCGACACTCTATATGCTCCCAACGTTTAATGGGTAAACATAAGCAATGTTTTGGCACACAGTACCTTAAAGGTTGAAATGTAAAATGTAGTTTAGTGTAAAATTATACCAGTATTAGTTAAGCAATTGTACTTCAACATATTATAGATGTAGATGGGTTAAATATACTACAAAATATGTTGATGTGACAAATGATTTAAGCGTTACCAGTAAGTGCTGCCGATATCAAAGATAACTTTTGCTGCCCTCCATCTCTCTTCCTACTAAAAAAACTATCTATATGAATGAAAAGCAACACACATATTGTAGGTTCCTGTTTCGTTTGTCTAATTTAAACAGACATTTCCCATTGGGATTAATTTCTTTATTGTTCAATTCATCCCGTGAGACAAAATAAGAAATATTGAATGATAAATACAAAGTTCTCTGTACTTGTGATATTTTCATCCAATCCAACCCACTCATTTAACACTCACAGGTGCATGAGTTGTGTATAATATTATCCTAAATAAAGTGTGATGGGTCAAGCTTCTATGTATTACACCCAATTTAAAGTCATTAACAAAATCCATACATGGAGCAGGGTTCAGTTCATGAGATGAATAAAAAATCTAATTCCATCATTTTATTGGAATTTCAGTTAATCTTCTGCATTCTATATAGTGCACTACTTTTGGCCAGAACCACGTAGGTAGTGGATTAGGAGTCAGCAAGCATAACAGGATCACTCAAACTTCC